>NW_026692367.1:0-274018 GCF_021218885.2 Marmota monax | reverse complement strand
CTCCCTCCCTTCCCATCACTTCTCTCTACCCAATCTAATGTGACACACTTTTTCCCCCTCACATCACCATCCATGGAATCTGTATAACGATGAGGGTCTCCTTCTTTCTTCCGTGCAATTCCCCTTCTCCCTCCCTTTTCCTCCCACCTCTCTTTCCTAGTTAGTGGTAATCTTCTTCTCACGCTCTTCCTCCCTATCCCATTTTGAGTCACCCCCCTTATATCAGAGAAGACATTAGGCTTTTGTTTTTTTAAGGAATGGTTAATTTCACTTTGCATATTCTGCTCTAATGCCATCATTTCCCTGCAAATGCCATGATCTTTTTTTTAGTGCTGCATAATATGCCATTGTGTATAAATGCCACATTTTTTTTTATCCATTCATCCATTGAAGGGCATCTAGGTTGGTTCCACAGTCTAGCTATTCTGAATTTTGCTGCTATAAACATTGATGTGTCTGTTTCCTGTAGTGTGTTCTTATTAGGTCTTTTGGGTATAGTCCAAGAAGGGGAATAGCTGGGTCAAATGATGGTTATATTCTCAGCTTTCCAAGGAATCTCCATAATGCTGTCCAAATTGGCTGCACCAATTTGCAGTCCCACCAGTAATGTATGAGTGTACCATTTTTCCCCCACATCCTCGCCAGCACTTGTTGTTTGACTTCATAATGGCTACCATTCTTACTGAAGTGAGATCATATTTTAGAGTAGTTTTAATTTGCATTTCTCTGATTGCTAGAGATGTTGAGCATTTTTTATGTGTGTTGATTGATTGTATATCCTCTTCTGAGAAGTGTCTGTTCAGGTCCTTGGCCCATTTGGTAATTGGGTTATTTATATTTTGTTGCTTAACTTTTTGAGTTCTTTCTAAACTCTAGAGATTAGAGCTCTATCTGATGTGTGAGGGGTAAAAATTTGTTCCCAGGATGTAGTCTCCCTGTTTATCTCACATATTATTTCTCTTGGTGAGAAAAAACTTTTTAATTTGAATTTGTCCCATTTGTTGATTCTTGGTTTTAACTCTTGTGCTATAGGTGTCTTATTAAGGAATTTGGGGCCTGACCCCACATGATGGATTAGGGCCAACTTTTTCTTTTATTAGATGCAGAGTATCTGGTTTGATTCTGAACTCCTTGATCCATTTTGTGTTAACTTTTGTGCATGGTGAGAGAAAGGGATTTAATTTCATTTTGTTGCATATAGATTTCCAGTTCTTCCAGAACCATTTGTTGAAGATGATATCCTTTCTCCATTGCATGCTTTCAGAAACTTTGTCTAATATAAGGTAGTTGTAATTTCATGGGTTGTTCTCTGTGTCTTCTATTCTATACCATTGGTCTACCAGCCTGTTTTGGTGCCAGTACCATGCTGTTTTTGTTACTATTGCTCTGTAGTATAGTTTAAAATCTGGTATAGAGATACCACCTGTTTCACACTTCCTGCTTAGAATTTCTTTAGCTATCCTGGGTCACTTATTTTTCCAGATGAATTTCGTGATTGCTTTTTCTATTCCTGCAAGGAATACCATTGGAATTTTGATCAGAACTGCATTGAGTCTGTAAATTTCTTTTGGTAATATGGCCATTTTAATAATATTGATTCTGCCAATCCTTGCCCAAGGTACATCTCTCCATCTTCAAAGGTCTTCTTCTATTTCTCTCTTTAGGGTTCTGTAGTTTTCATTGTATAGATCTTTCAACTCTTTTGTTAGATTGATTCCCAAGTATTTTATTTTTTTGAGGATTTTGTGAAAGGTATTTTTTCTCATTTTAATTTGAGAGGATTTGTCACTAATATACAGGAATACCTTTGATTTATGGGTGTTGATTTTATGTCCTGCCACTTTGATGAATTTATTTACTAGTTCTGGAAGTTTCTTGGTAGAACTGTTTGGGTCTGCTAGGTATAGGATCATGTCATCAGCAAATAGTGCCAATTTAAGTTCTTCTTTTCCTATAGTAATTCCTTTAATTTCTTTTGTCTGTCTCATTGCTCTAGCTAGTGCCTCCAGAACTATGTTGAAAAGAAGTGGTTAGAGAGCACATCCCTGTCTTGTTCCAGATTTTAGAGAGAATACCTTCAATTTTTCTCCACTTAGAATGATGCTGGCCTGAGACTGAGCACAGACATCTTTTCAAATATTCAGGTAGTTCCTATTATCCCTACATTTGGAGTGTTTTAAACATAAAGGGATGCTCTACTTTGTCAAATGCTTTTTCTGAATCTATCAAGATGATCATATGGTTCTTATCTTTAAGTCTATTGATGTGATGGATTGCATTTATTGATTTCTGTATATTGAGCCAGCCTTGCATCCCAGGGATGAATCCTACTTGATCATGGTGCATGATCTTTTTGATATGTTTTTGTATCCATTTTGCCAGAATTTTATCAAGGATTTTTGCATCTATATTAATTAAAGGTATTGGTCTGTAGTTTTCTTCTTTGTAGTGTCTTTTTCTAGTTGTGTAATCAGGGTGATGTTGGACTCATAGAATGAATTTGGAAGTACTCCCTATTTTTCTGTTTCCTGAAATACATTGAAGAGTATTGGTATTAGCTCTTCCTCAAATTCTTAGAGATAAATGAAAACACAGACACAACATATTGAAATCTATGGAACACTATGAAAGCAGTACTAAGAGGAAAATTCATTGCATGTAGTTCATTCCTTAAAAAAAAAGAAAGAAAAAGCCAACAAATAAATGATCTGATACAACATTTCAAAACTCTAGAAAAAGAAGAGCAAATCAACAGCAAATGCAGCAGAAGGCAAGAAATAATTAAAATCAGAGCTGAAATCAATGAAATCAAAATTAAAAAAAAACAATTGAAAAAATTGACAAACTGAAAGTTGTTTCTTTGAAAAAATAAATAAGATCAACAGACCCTTAGCCATGCTAATGAAGAGAAGAAGAGAGAGAAAGCAAATTACTAGCTTACAGGATGAAAAAGGCAATATCACAATAGACACTACAGAAATACAGAAGATAATTAGAAATTATTTTGAAACCTTATACTCCAATAAAGTGAAGACATCAAAAAATTTCTTAAGTCATAGGATCTGCCCAGATTGAGACAGGAGGATATACACAACTTACACAGACCAATATCAAGTGAGGAAATAGAAGAAGCCCTCAAAAGATTACCACCCAAAAAAAAAAGATTACCAACCAACAAAAGCCCAGGACCAGATGGACATACAGCAGAGTTTTTTGCGACATTCTTTACATTTGTAGGACTTCTCTCCAATGTGAATTCTTCTGTGGTAAATAAGGTTAAATTTTTTACTAAAAACTTTGCCATATTCTTCACGTTTATAGGGCTTTTTTCAGTGTGAATTCTGCTTTGCTTAATTAAGATTGATTTTTCTTTAAAAATTTTATCACACTCTGCCTATTGTTAGGGCATCTCTCCAGTGTGGGTTCTTCTGTGGTAAATAAGAATTTTATTTTTTCCAAAAGCTTTGCCACATTGTTTATATTTGTAGGGCTTCTATCCAGTATAATCTCTTTGGTGGTAAACAAGTCCTGATTTTTTTATATGATTTCTGCTGTTTACTCTCACTTGTATTTTTCCATATTTTCTTTTGTTGTAAATAGTCAAGAAAACATTTTCTATATTTTTCACTTAACACTTTGTGAAATATATGTCTTATGTCCTTTTCTGGTGAATATTCTTGGGTATGATTAGGAGTCATGACCAGGAAGGCCAACAACACATCTCTCTATAATTTTTTTTCTGAGCAAGCTGAAGGCATTCCCACTCCTTTTCAGTCAAATCAATGGCTACATCCCTGATTGATAAGAATTCCATTTCCTTTCTTTTGGGGTTCTGTATGTTTTCCCCTGATATTTTTCAGCACCTGTGTAGCACAGAAACCTGGGACTTGTGTTCTAGGAGATGAAGCGAAGGAAAAGACTCAAACAATATCTATTGCATTATTAAGTTTCATTTTTCTTTTCTGAGGGCAGAAAACATGTTTTTTAATAAAATTTTTAAAATTAATACTTCAGTGACTTTGAAGTTTTTTCTCTTCTCAGATAAATCTTCATATTTTAATAATTTTACTATTTCTTTCATCAGTTTTTATCTTCTATTATTAAGAATTCATTTTAAACTTAATTTGGGGGAATAACCAATGAGCCACATCACATCCCTTTTAAATTTTTTCTTTAGACATGAGCTCACTAAGTTACTTAAGACCTTAATAAATCCTAAGGCTAGTCTTAAACTTATGAACCTTCTGCCTTATCCTCGTGAGTTGCTGGTAATTACAGGCATTTACAAAAGCATCCAGATTTTTAATCTTCTTTACACCACGCATGGCGGTACACACCTGTAATTCCAGTGACTTGGAAGTCTGACATAGAAGGATTATAAGTTCAAGTTCATCCTTGGCAACTTATCTGACCTCCAGCACCCCATGGTGCTGACAACCATCTGGTGCTCCCAGGATGCTGCTAACCTGAGCTGAGTCTACAATCAGACAATATTGTATCTGGATCCTTCCCCCATGCTGTCTGCTGAGGACACACAGGGCAGAAGATCTGAGTTGTGTCTGTAATATGCAAAATGCTGTGTTCCTGTGGTGAACCCAACTGCTACTACTGCTTCCAACAGAAATCTCCTTTGAGCTGCTTGTGATCCCAATTCTCACACCTCTGTCAGTTATGATTTGCCCTCTGAGATGGAAGTGCAGAAGGTCCCATGGAGTGGGGAGAGGGGGATGTGAATACTTATTGAGCCCATCCACCTCCTGCCTTCCTCTCACACCTCTTTCAAACTCCCTCAACCACTATTCATCTGCCCCAGGTGAAATGGGCAGTGGCTCCCAGGCAGCATTGAGAGCATGGTGTGTTGCTAGGGCAGCATGGGATATTTTTGAAGTAGGTCCAGTGGGAGGTCTTAAATTCTCTTTGGTGTGGGCCCTGTTCATCTTCTTATGGGAACATTTGGCTGCATGAGTTCATTCCCATGGTCACTGTCACTGACTTGTCAGTTCATTCAGGTACTTCACACCTTCTGAATTCATTTTACCTCCTTCATCCAATATATGATCACCAGGGAGAAGAGCTGTTCATGCACTTCCTTCCTTTTATGGCACCTCCCAAACCCCCTGAGAGGCAGGAAGGTGAAAATGATGACTTCAATGTGGAGAAGAGATTATCAGTCTCCACTCTGGAAGTCACATCAGAGCAATCTTTATTGGGTTTTAATGTTCAGCAAACGTTAGTTCATGCTGATTGGTGGAGCCTCAGCTCTGTTCTTCCTACCTGCTCAGTGAATGAACTCCTGAAATGACACACCACATCACACTTCATTATGTCAATATGAAAACCTAATTATGATAATTAATGAGTTATCATTCAAAAAACTATGATCTTGGTAATACCTGATCACATAAAAAGCAACAACACTGTATGAGCTTGCTTTTAGAACTTAATGCTCTCAGTTTGAATGCTGTCTCACAGATTAAATGCAACTGAGTTTGTGATCTGCCACATTATCATACGGAGATATATACTTACTTCCTGAAATAATCTACTCTAGTGCAGACAACACTAAAGGAAAAAGGGAATTCAACTTTTGGTAACTCTGATATTTGGCTGAAATTTACAAATTAGGCAAGTATTCATACCTTTCTCAACATTATTGGCAAGCAGCAGGAAATTTGACAAAAAGGAGAGGCAGGATTGAAGAGTAAAGATGTATTGTGAAGAAATTCACTACTTGACATTATTGGAAGAAAACATTCACCTAACCAGAGTTTACATTTGGATAGTAGTGTGGCATGTGTTTTTAACTGACCTACCCAAAATAATTGTTTACCATTTTACACTTGGAGTATATTCAAGATTTTGAAATGTTTGACTGACTCTCAGATCTTTGGGTCTAACCTAAAGGCAGCTATGATACTGAAGGCAAATTGAATGACAGCATAGCAGTGTTAAAACAAAGCTTACTGACATGACTTCACAGGTGCCCCCTACATCTGCATTGTGGCTATGTTGCTAATAGTTTTATGATGAGTATAGATCACTTTCACTTCTCCATGCTTAGTAAAGTATAGAAAGGTCAAAAGCTGCCAGTATTTTACTGAACTTTCATAGTCAATTTGGCTCATCATGTCAGCTATGGTAGAACATACCTGTAATTTCAGTGACTCAGGAAGTTGAGGCAGGAGTATTACAAAATTGAGTCCAAACTATGCAATGTAGGAAAACCCTGTCTCACAATAAGATTTAAAGGAGGCTCTTGATATAGGTTGGTGGCACAGCACTTTCCTAGCACATGAGATACCCGAGAGTCCCCAGTACTGTAGGGGAAAAAATCATCATTATTGTATGAAAAGGATATGTAATCCTAACATTAGGTCTAGATTGTTATTAAGAAAAACAGACACTCCAAAAATGCACTGGTGTGAGCCAGTAGTCACTGAGCTAATGATTACCCACCAGCCTGTGCACAGGGTGAGTAGGTGAGAGTCTATTTACTATCCTAACTGATAGGAGCTGGTGGAAGTATTGGGGGACACCCCACAATAGGACTTGTCACCACAGTTTATACTGCCATCTTACAAAGTCAACTTGAGGTTAATGGTTTTGAACACCTGATATATTTAATGAGGACTAAAGCTCTTTATAAATATTAATTCATTAATGGATTTGATCAATACTTAATATTCAGTATCATAGCTTAATCAGATATTTATTAGGTGTTAATTAAAGCAGAAAGGTTTATTCACATTACCTTTAAAATATATCTACAGTTCTCTGATGAATCAGCATAAATTGATTTTGAATAGTTCTGTATCCAACATAAGAACAATTCTTTTTTTCACTGTTTAATACTACTTGCTGGAAGATAAACATTCCTAGGATGTAATTGTGATTGTATACAAAGTGATCAGCAACATAAATCAACGTTACAGCTAATTCATTTGAAGAAAAATAAATGTCTGATTTTCAGTGCTATTCAACATGCGGTATGAGTAGAAATGTACAGCTTCAGAAGACAATGGTATCTTTGTTTATGATTTTTTTTAACGATGGACACAATATCTTTATTTATTTTATTTAATTTTATGTGGTTCTGAGGGTCAAACCCAGTGCTTCTCATATGAGGGGCAAGTGCTCTACCACTGAGCTGTACCCCAGCCCTGATAATATATTGTTAAACAAAGATTTAAAGGTTAAGTTGTTGTATTGTTGTAAAATAAACATGCCAATTTACCATCAATCCCAAAACTTTTTCTTGGAGGTACTGACCTGAATTTAGAAATCGTCCTTGATCTTGATAAAATTAATTAAATATAAATATCAAATTAAGTTGTCAGTGAATATTAGTATCCTCATAGCACTGATATCCTTTGTAACAAATGTAAATACACTCACTATCATTGAAGGTCAAAGAGATACAAGATCATCTAAGAAATCAAGTATCTGAGAAGTTTTTTTCTGTGATATGGTGTTCATCATTCTTTTTGTGCTTGACTTACATTTTGAGTTATTTAAATTTCATGTGACAAATAACAATGTCTTATGTGAATTTTATTTATATTAGGGCTCGAACCCAGGGGAACTCTACCACTAAGCTACATCCCCAAACTCATTTATTTATTTTGAGACAGGATTTCTCTATGATGCCTAGGCTGCCCTTAACTTTCCATTCTCTCCCCAGCCTCCAAAGTAACTGGGATTGCAGGATTGTATACATGTCAAACTTCACCCAGTTGAATTTGTTTTTGTATTGATAATTTAAACTAAGGATCCTTTACCAAAGAGCCATATCTCCATCACTTTTTCTTTTTTGAATTTTGAGACAAGATCTCACTAAATTGCTTAGGGCCTACGTTGGTAAACGTGCCATTGTACTTGTAATTCTCTTATTTTAGCCTCCCAAATCACTGAAATTATAGGCATGTGCCACTGTCCATAGCAAAATGAGAGTTTTTAATGATTTTGCATTAAAATATTTTGCAGTCTGAAATATGTTTCATATAGATATTGAGATTTGAAATGTTTTATTTTTATTTTTTTTAGTTATACTTGGACACAATATCATTATTTTATTCACTTTCATGTGGTGCTATGGATCGAACCCAGAGCCTCGCCCATGCTAGGAAAGCCCTCTACTGTTGAGCCACCATCCTATCCCAAGTTTTCAAAATATGTAAATTAAATTAATTTCCCCCTCTCTTTACAGGGCTGGAGATTGAGCCCAGGCCTTGAACACACTAAAAAATGTTCCACTGTGGTGTGTGCCTGTAATCCCAGCAGCTCAGGGAGGCTGACACCAAGTTCAAAACCAACCTTAGCAAAAGTGATGCACTAAGAAACTCAGTGAGACTCTCTTTCTATAAATAAAAGAGAAAACAAGGCTGGAAATGTGGCTAAGTGTTTGAATTCCCCTGAGGTCAATCCCCAGTACCAAAAAAACTGTTTCATATGCATACATATTCAGCACTGGACTTGAATTTTCTATGTATTATTATGTACACTGTAGGATTTTCTGAAATACAGGTCCAAAAACCATTTATCATTGGGAAGTTCCTTAGTCGCAGTTTTCACAATTCTTTTATTACATGGTGTATTCATTTGGCTTGTTACATACAAACCACTATATGCAGTCTAAGTTATTGTTAAGTTAATTTAGACTTGAATCAAAAATATGTTAAAGTAATGTTATTTACAATCTCAGAGGACATTTTCTAAAATAATTTGTAGAAATCAGATGTGCTACTCATTTCTTAAAACTTTGTCATATTACATTAAATGAGGTTTGGCCTGAGGACTACTCCACCCTTGAATCTGGGGTTTGCCAGTGAAGGTAGTGCTCACCCTACCTAATGAAAGCCTAGTGCAGAGGATACTTCTGACACAGCAGAGTCTTAGAAATGGCAGTGCTGAGCCTGTGAATTGTGAATCCTAGGAATGGAGTTCTGTATCACCTGGAAAAGCTGTTTTCAGCCTCACTGTTCCTCTTCATCATCGCTGTCCTGGCATATAGAAAACATAAGTGCTGTGAAGCTATTCGAGTCCTGAGGCTGACAATTAAGTGGGTAATTTGTTTCCATTTTCTTTTCCTTGATTAAGAAACTCCACTAAATGTAATATGTCTAAGGATTTTTCCTTTAACCTTAAAGTAGGGGATGAAAACTAAAAGTTTATTAATTGTCATGTAATTATGAGTCTGAGATATTTACATTTAAGACCAAATCACATCTTGAGGACATCTAATGTTTAAAATACAACAGTATATCTTATTACTGCTTGTGAAACCTAGTATGCTCTCTGAGCTATGGCATATAAAACTATTAGTAAAATTTTGAACAAAAGTTAAAATATAAATTCAATTTTGGCCTAGGACTACACTCTGAAGATCTCCTGAGTATGTCAATTATTGTAATTTTTTTGTTTTGTTTTGTAAGGATGAAGCCTATGATGCATACTTCAATATTATTTGTCTGAATAAATCATCATCAATAATAGTTTTTGAATTTTCAAAAAAATATACATAGTAGTGGTATTCATTATGCCATATTTGTACATGACATAATTTGATTAATTTCATATCTTTTCTTCCCTTTCTCTCTTTCCCTGATGCCTTTGCTCTATCTACTTTTTTCCCTTCTTTTGTTCCTTTTTAAATTAATGCATTATAATTACTTATAAAAGTTGGATTTCGGTGTGGTATTTTCACACATGGACAAAGCATAGTTTGGTTGATTTTGTTCTGCTGTACTTCCCAATGCCCTTTTCTTCTACCTCTCTCTCCATTTCCTTTCTTTACTGTAAAGATGGCTGTTCTATTTTATTGAGATTCCTTTTTTATTTGGTTTTGTACTTTGTAGTTTCCACATATAAGAGAAAGCATCCCTTGACTTTCCAAGTCAGGCTTATTTCATTTAGCATGATTCTCCAGGTCCAACTATTACCAAAAAAAAAAAAAAAATACAATTGTGGGCATACTTAAATACATAAAATATGTTTCAGAAAAATAAAGTTTGCATGATGATCAAACTCAAATTATATCAAAAATAGAAATCACACTCTATTTCTCTGAAAATTTTTAGGGGAAATATGAGCAGAGAAAGCGGAATTTCTGCCAAGCAGTGGATACTGGAAGAAATGTAACAGAAAGTTCTGTTCATAAAGATGAATGGGTGATTAGTTCCCAGAGGTGAGCAGGTGCAGGGTACAGAGTTAGCTCTTGAGTCCTGAGTGTGTGGGTAGGATGGCTCCAAGTGCCATCCTATGAGGAAGGACACTTCAGGGTGTTGGGGAAGTTCACACAGTAAGCCAGCCTATAGGGGCCCAGTTAACTGGCTACCCACTTCTCCCTGTTCCAACCCAAACCTGTCCCCTGCCTCAAAGGAATCAACTCAGAAAACTCAATCCACTCCCCTCACCAGAGGAATTGAGGTCCAAAGTGTCAAGGGCCCTACCCATACAATCAATATCTAATTGCCACATGGATGGATTAGAACAGAATGTGCTCCTGTTCCCCTTTGGATGGCATCCTATGAAGAAACCTGTGTGATAGTCACCTGGATCTATGCACTTGAGGGGACTAACAGTCCATTTTTTGTTCAATGTGCCTGGGTTTCTGGCCAGTCTAGATGGACATGTGCTTGGTCAAGTAGCAGCTACGGTGTTATCTGGCAGAGCTGCTCAGAGCTGCTAATTTGTCATATGGACACAGAGGTATGGGCATGAGGGCTCATTGGAAGCGGAGTCCTCATGGCCTGAGACCCAGAAACAGCTCAGCCTCTTGAAGCATAATCTATACCTTTACCTGCAGGTGGACAGTGTGCAGTGAGCTGGAAAGGCTAAAGAGAGCAAACGTGTCACCAAGGGGCTTTCATGGCTCCTTTTCTGAAGAACAAATCATGAATGAGTTTTGGCAGAAAATATATATATATATATATATATATATATATATATATATATTCAATATTATGATGTGCTAAGGAATCACCAAGAATGCATGGACATATCAATGGCAAAGGACCTTTTCAACAAAGGGTGCTGAGGGAACAGATAAACATTTAGAAAAGAATGGAACCAGACTCCCTCCCTCACTTCATATACACCCACATGTGTACAAATATACACGTGTACACACACACAAACACACACACACACAACACAAACTCACCCTCAAAATATATCACAGAACTCAATGCAAAGCTAAAACTGCAAACTCTTAGAAAATACATAGGAATGCATCATTTTGGCCTTACATTATTAGTGGTTACTAATATAAGGCACCAGTTAATCAACAAAAGAAATAATAAGTAACTTGAATTTTGTTGAAAAAAAAAGCTTTTGAGCATAAAAGAATGCACCAAGAAATTGAATTGGCAACTCACAGAATTGAAGAAAATATTTGCAAATCTTAGATTATAACTCAGAAATGAGTGTTACCCAAAATATACAAATAACTGTTACAACTAAGCAACAAAGAAAATCCAAAAAAAGTGCCCAAAGTCATGAATATGCACTTCTCTGAAAATCATTATGTTTGCAAAACAGTCACCATTTGTCATTGATCATTAAGGTATTGCAAATCAAAGTCATAAAAAGAGACAACTTAATGCCTAGAAGGATGGCTACAATCAAAGACATGGACAATAGCATATGTTCTCAGAGAAAAAGATACGCAGTGACCTGGGGATGGAAATGTAAAGGATGCAGCTGCTTTCTAGCACAGTCTGGCAACTTCTTCCATGTTAGATACAGACTTACTAAGTGATCCAGCAGTCCTATTCCTAGGTATGGGAAACAAAATTAGGCATGCACACAAAAGTTTATGAGTGTTCTCATCAGTGTTATTCAAATAGCCAAAAAGTACAATTGACTCAAATAACAACATAGATTAATAAATACAACATATCCATCTAATGGAATGTTGTTCTGCAATAGCAAGGAATGGAGTACTGATTACATGCTATGACATGAGTGAACCTTGAAAATATTAGGCTAACTCAAAGAAGCCAGTCACAAAAAGACAGGGTCTAACTAAGATGCTGAAGGCCCTGGTTTTATCCTTGATGAAGGAAGGGCCACTTGGCACTTTGTCCCATGTGCAGACAGCCACTCACCTCTCCAGGCACAGTTAGAGACAGGCTTACTGACAAGTTTCTAGGAGAACCCAGGTTTCACTGCATGCGTTCCATGGTTCCTCCCCCAAGTTTCCTGGGCCACAATCCCTTTCAACACCTGTTCCTTCAGCAGGTCATCCAGACAGAAGGCAGCGTATTCCAGAATATTCCTTGTCATACCATTCCTTTGCCCTGTCTAGACTTCACCATTCCTGCCTTCCTCAGTTTACTCAGGGCAGAGCTCACTGCTCTCAGGCAACAGGCCCTGCAGTCTCCAGGAGATGCTGTTCTTAGAGGCATGGGCTAATGTAAGAGAGGGGACTCAGGAAAAAGTGCATCATGTAGTTTATATCACAGAATTTTCCTATGGGTACCTAAAGTATATTAATATTTTGAATAGAGTTTACATGTCCCATAGGAATTTGTCATTTCTTATTTCCAGGAATCTATCACTTTAAAACACTCTCAGAATAGGAGGCCACATTTGTCATATTTTTGATCTTCATATAGTTGTATGTTGAAAAAAAAGGACAAAAAAATAAAAGTTGCAAGTTGTCTTTTTACCCAATATTAATATAGCAAATGGCATAATGACGAATCCATCAAAAATTTCAGGCAAGGGTTTATGAACAGCATTCCATCACCAACCAAGCCTTCCCAAATGAATCCTCAAATGGACACCTCACCAGAAAGGATATCCCAGGATGTAGCACCACCTAAAACACCTATTGAAATCAGGCCACCTACCATCCTCAATGAGAACCCATTTCAGTGAGTACTCACAGCTCCCTCTCTGGCACCCCTCAGTTGTTTGTTTTCCACTTTAAATGTTTTATTTTGGTTAAAATATACATGATGTGAAATTTTCCATGTTAACCATTTTTCAAAAAAAATTTTTTTTTTAGTTCTAGATAGACACAATACCTTTATTTATTTATACATAGTGCGGAGGATCAAACCCAGGACCTTGCAGGTTCCAGGTAATCACTCTATTGCTGGTTCAAAACCCAAGTCCTCAATTTTTATTAAACACTATCCTTTTACTCAATATCAGTAGTCTCAGGCCCATAGCATATTTGAGGAATATTGGTATCCCTGGGTATATGAAATTACTTCATGAAATGAATTCTACCATACCCATTTCCTCTGTTGTCAAAGGGTAGATACTGGCCAAGTGCTAGGAAACATTTCATAAACATTTCATTTGTTAAACCACTGTAGAATCAAATAATATGTATAATGAGTAGAACATTAGAAAATAATTCAGGTCTAATTATTGTTGTTATCTATTTTTGGCTTTATTTCTTTGATAATAGAGATATGCCCATTTCCTTTTTAGATTATTGTTAGTGGTTATTAAAATATAATCATGGGCTGGGGTTGTGGCTCAGTAGCAGAGAACCTGCCCAGCATGTGTGAGGCACTGTGTTTGATAATCTGTACTACATATGAATAAATGAATAAAGTAAAAGTCTATCAACAAATAAAAATCATTTATAAATAAGACACTTAATAATATACCAATTAGATTACTTCACTGGTGCTATATTTCTCCACATAAATCATGTAAAAAAGACTATTCTTTTAATGATGACAGCTTAAATATGAGGAGCAGGACTCTTCATTTTTTTAATATATATCTTTAGTTGCATTTGGACACAATACCTTTATTTCACTTATTTATTTTTATGCTGAGGATTGAACTCAGGTTCTCCCACCTGGAAAGCAAGTGATCTACCATTGAGCCACATCTCCAGCCCAAGACTTTTCTTTAGTTATGAGAATTTTGATTTGTACAATAAGAGCCCAATTATTTAGGTGAAGTGCATATAAATATGTACTGTGTATATGACTTAATTTTTGTAATTAATATTTCCTTAAATTCTATAAATTGCCAAGTTTAATATTGTTTTATTTTATTTAACTTTCATTTTCAGAGCTGTAAACAAAGTTGTAACCTGATTCAATAAATGGTGTCATATTTAGAAGGGCCTTTCAGGCTTTTCTTCTGAAGCTATAACTTGTTATAGGACTGTATCATGGTATTTAGGCATGTCAGTTCTCTTTTCAACCTGAAATTACCTTATTTTCAGTTTCTTGGGATAAAACATGAAATATACAAGCAACTATTCTCCTGGAGTAGTTAGGGCAGAAGTAATTCTGGATTAACACCAGTGGGGGAATCATCAGTCCATTTTATTAGATCATGAATGTAGACTTGTCTTCCACTCATTTAGAGTGACTAATGTTTTATGCTGGAAAGTAAAAATTATAGGATTGATTTAACAACCAGTGTTACTCTTGAGGGAAAACAGATTAGATTTATTGAACTTGTAGAGGTTCCTTTTTGATGCCCAATTTTCTTTTCTCATTTAAATAAATCATGGGCTCAAGTATCATTGAAAGTCTTCACTGGATATCAGTTATGATAAAGCTGTTTCTTATATTTAAGAAGAAAATTATATCTACATTTATATTGAACGTAAATGTATACTCTTTACAAAAATCTAAAGAGCATATTTAACACTTGAAAAAAAATAACCAATAATTCTTAATTAGGGTATTTTTAATAAATGTTCTTTCTTGGTCTCTATCAGGGAAACATTGCTCAAAGTGTCCTCTCAGGACTGGTGCAGTTTTGTAAATTGTTATTTATTTGCAATAATATAGAAATTGAGATTAAGGACTTCAAACATTTATGTTAGATTAGCAGAGTCATTTTATGACTATTGAATCTAACAATAACACTTGGAGTTATGTCTTTGTTTCTTAACTTCAGTGTCCTAATAATTCATTTATATTTTAGAAATATCTCTCTGAAAACCAAACAAAGAGTAGAACACTCCCCATATCAGTGAACCACAGCAAAATGGGTATAAAATAAAGAAGATGTAAAGGAAAATAGGAACAGAGTGAACTTAAATTATGGTTTCCAATTCTGCAAGTTTTCTGAGAACTGAAATTTTTTATATTTGAAATCTCCTATTTCCATGACATATTTAGTTGTGTTTTCTGATTAACTCTTAATATTCTCTAGAGTATTCTTTTTTTACAGGAAAACTAGCTGATTTTTATTATCAAAGCTAAACAAAATTTAAATCAATTAAAATATTTTATTAAGCCTAAAGGTTCTTTCACATTTGCTACAACCACAGTAAATATGTTTTTGAATAAAGGGACAGCATTTGTTTGATGTTTAAAATTACCCCAACTGCAAGATTACATGTATAAAACTCCATTTATTGCTAATATAATAGTGCATTAATCAAATTAAATGTTATAATCTCTAGAATAAGATAAAATGAAAATAATTTACTCATAAGATTCATATTTAAACCATCTTTATTTACAAAATACTGTCCTAAAAATTATATTTCCATTAAGCTTCAATTGGATCAAAAGTATAATCACTTAAAATAAAGCAGTTACTTAAACTAAAAATGAGAAATAAATTAATTTGAAGGCAGATAAATAAATATTGTCATATTTTTTGTTGTGTTTCTGGATGTGCAGTACCAGGTTCATTTGATGGTGGACTCAACCCTGAATGGAATTCACTTCTACTTTCAAAATGCTGGGGTGGGAGGTAGAGGCATATAATGAGGAAATCACCATGGTCCCATTAAGAATAGAGGGGGTGGTGGGCCCAGTGAAAAATATTCTTGAGATGATCCATACATGTTTCCTGGAGGAGGTGGAGGAAAAAAAGGTCCTCTTCTCATGAACTGACTACTTGGATCCACAGGAAAAAATGGATGTTTGATTGGATGGAAAGGTGAGAAAACAAAGCCAGAGCCAGTTGCTTCATTTTCTGCAGAGAGTGATGAATCAGGCACATTGGAATCACCAAGATCGACTTTGGTATCATTTCTACTGGACTCCATATCTGAAGATGGAGGCCCATCCATTTGATCCAAAGGCATCATAGTGGAACGTTTGAAATCTGCTGATACAGATGGTCTAACATAATTAGAATAATATCCACCTTGCCTTTGTAGAGGAAGCTGTGGATAAGAATATGGTTGGCCATAATTAGAATAATATCCACCTTGCCTTTGTAGAGGAAGCTGTGGATAAGAATATGGTTGGCCTGGTGGAGGGATCATTATCCTATGGGCCTGTTGACATAGAGGTGCCAGGGGCTCAGTGTCAGAAGGTGCTCTCTGAGGATCAGTTAACATATCACAGTTTGCTTCTCTTCTTTCATTGCTAGTTGGATGGTCCAGAGAATTCTCTGGGCCCCTTGAGCCTCTTCCTTCTCCCACTGGCACCAAAGAAGAGAGTCTGAGTGGACCCTTCTTTTCCAAAAGAGAATCTTTCACTTCAGATGAAGGTTGACCCAATGGTGAGGGACCATTTGGGGAATGCTCTCTGCCAGAGCTGTATTTGAAACATCAAGGGTAGATTAATCTTTTTCTGAAAGTTTAAATTTGAATTCCAATTCAGTTAATTTTTGTTTGTTGTGAGCATTTTGTTTGCTAAAATAATTGAGGTATCTTTTAGGATTTTGAGCTGACAACTCATTAACATGTTCATTTTTCTCATAGTACATAACATGCCCCTGATAGAAATGAATGGTTCTCTCCAATTTTTCTTCAAGATCTTTGGCTTGATTTCTATAGGCTCCAGTGGTTTAGTTGTATGGCTGATCTTTTCTTACACTTTTGAAAGTTTCTCCTCTTGCTATAACTAGAAATTTTCCTCTCCTATTAATTTCCTTTGGAGTTCCATTACATTTTCTTGATATAGTTCCATCATGACTTTAAGTTTCTGCTGAGAATTCTGATTCTCACGTTCAAACTGTATTTTCTGCTTGCAAAGATGCTTATTTTGTCTTAAGATTTTTAATATGTCCAATAACATCTTCCTTTGTTTCAATTACTACAGATAATAAAGTATAAATTTGATTTCTTTCTCTTTCTAAAGTTATAAAAGTGGCCTTAAACATTACAACATATACTAGTTTTTTCAAAGCCCCTTTTGGCTGATGTTCTATGTGATCATCAATTTCTGATTCACTCTCCATTTCCAACTCCAAGTTACCATCATTAGTTAGGACTTTTGCAGGCACAGGAACCCAATCTTTAATCTGTGGAAAGTGTTCAGTCAGAGATTTAATGTGATTTTCTTTATCTCTTAGAACGTGTTCTGTATGTACTTTAGAGTGTTCAAATGTCATTTTCTGTTTATTGAGGCCATTCACTCTCTCTTTCCTTACCTCAACTTCTTGTAAAGCTATTTCTGACTTTCCTGAAGTTGGGAATTTTCATTCAAAGACTCTTTTATTGCTACTCTAACTGCTTCTTTATTCATTTTAAATATTCTTAAGGTTATTTTAGCTTGAGATTTAAGGGATTTAGATTCATCTTCTAGGGACTTAAATATTTTTAATATACCCACCATCAATTCACCCTGTTGAAAATGCTTAGTTTTCTCTACTTTTAGCTTGTTTTCTAGAAAGAGTATTTCATCCTCAAGTTTAGATATGGACCTATCCAGGTTTTCATATATGGTCTCCAAAGTTTCTGCTTCTATCGACTCCTTCTCCAAAATGGCATCATTTAAAGATGACTCTAAGCCTTCATATACTTTTTGAACAAGACTAACTTTTCCAAGTAGTTTACATTTTTCCTCAAATAGTCCAGAAAAGTTTAGAGCAAGCTTTTTTTCCTCTTCTGACATAACACCTGCTTCTCACATCCTGATAACTTCTCCACAAAAACAAGAGAACAACAAAACATCCAATAGCTGAACATATCAACAACTCCCATGGACAGCCATAAGGACTAGGATGTGTTTCCATTTATTCAGACAACGCACACCACAACCCTGCTTACTTCTTCCAGGACCACCCCAAACTATGGCTGAGGAGCAGCTGTTGATCCTTCATCATGCTAACACTACTTTGGCTATTCCCTCCACAACCACACCATGCCCAGCCACACCTCAACAGGCTGTGGACACACAGGTCTTTGGTCAGGAGCAAACCTGTACCAGGCAGTGGAGCAGACCATTGTGAACCAGCAGGGGGTTGGGAGTGCTTCAGGCATGGGCATGAAAAGCCCTGGTCATGGGCTCCCAGGGGTCTAGTGCACTCACACCGTCTGTCAGAGAAGTCATGGCCCCTTCACTATGCTGTACATCCTGAGGCAGCACAGGTTCAAACCTGTCTCAATCAAGCCAGGGAGGAGATCTCTCCAGGTCACCCACCTGTTGGTTTGTTTTAGGCCAGGCCAAGGCAGAACTTATTATGTGCCATTCTGTAATGGCATAATATCACCCAGTTTGATGTCACTAAAATTCTAAAGCTCTGTAAAAATTTAAAGATCTAGTATATCATATATTTGGATTTGTACCATTTGTCTTTTGTTTTAATTATTTATTCCTTTCTCTCCCCTCCTGTCCCTTATCTTTTTTCTTCCTTCCTTCCTTCCTTTTTTCCTTCCTTCCTTCCTTCTTTCTCCCTTTTATTTTCTTGCAGGGTTGATGGTTATATTTCAAGGCCTAGTACATGCAGAGCAATACCTCTAGCACTGAGCTACATCTCCAGGCCTGTTCACAGTTTCTATAGAAGCCATATGAATTATTGCCATAGAAAACCTCCTGTGTTCTTTTTACTTCTCACAGTATGTAAATACTTCTAAGAAAACTGGTCATTATTATATATATATATATATATATATATATATATATATATATATATATATATATATATATATATATATATCCAATGAGAAGGATAAGATAAGTGAGTTTTTGCAACAAGCAAAACAGAATAAAATGTTGCATGGGATTCTCAAACCAGAGTATTCAATAGGAAGCAGTGTTTATTTGTGTGTATCCAGCCTCAGTGGATTCTTACCCAAAGGATGAGCATTTAGTGTAGGAGTGATCCCTTATATATGCTGGTTAGTTTCATTTTACATACTAGCCTTTGTCTTCAAATAAGTTAATACACATTCCTGTTTGGGCATTCTATTTCTATACTACAAATTAGCAAGAATGTTCAAAACTCATTTCTGACGGGCTCACAATGATAGAGATGGCATCATATTCTCTTTCCTTTGTTCTGAGAAATATGTACCACAAAATGTAGCTCAGTGATAAAGCACCCCTGGCTTCTGTTCCCAGTACCAAACCAAATGAATGGCAGATGCACTGCATTTAGGGGAGATAATTCAGCATTAAATGAGTTAGTGTGAGCAAAGTTTTTTCTGTGTGACTTAGAAAAGGAGCTGTGTATCTTTGACTGTTTAAAGCTGGTTCTTCCAGGCCTTTTCCAAAGATCAGTTTCTGAAACAAAGAAACAACTTCAAGTGAAGTTACCAGTGAGCAGCTTTCCACCTGCAATCACAAGTGTTCCTAAGTTCCTGCCTGGCAGCTGACCTCTTTGCAGAATGTTTCCTGGTGGGGAGAAAAGTATGAAAGGGGGCAGATCTTGACATCTGCATCCCTTGGGGGATCCCTTTCCTCTTAGCTATTCTAACCAACTCCATGGCAGCACCTCTAGTGTCTAAGATGCAGAGAGTTTAAATGACCTCTGAAGCTAGGGCATTGAGTCCTGACACCAGGCCCTTAACTCACTCCATATCCCTGCATTGTGATTGTTTTCTAGGGCACCTCAAAGCCCTAATTTTAGAGAATTTCACTTCCATCCCACCTGTATGCCCTCCAGTTCACTGAGAGCTTTGATTGCAGTATCTGGAATTGAAAAGGAGTTTCTCCAGGCATGAGATTCAGCCTTCCAACCAGGCTGTCTTGACCTTGACCCTACAGAATGCAGTGCCCTTGGAGTTACTCAGTATACCATATTTGTGCTGTAACTTATGGGGCTGAGTCTTAGCAATTGTTGCCAGATAGGCATTTCTACCTTGTGCCCATGATCTCCCTCCCTGAGGTAGTAGTTACACATTGATGGAGGCTGAAGTCTATCTAGGTGCCAGCCACTCACTTTTCACACTTCCTCTGCCCACTAGTATCAGAGTCAGGTTTCTCTCTCACAGCCTATTGCCCAAAACCCAGGTGACCCAGGAGGCTTTAAATGTTTGTTGCATTCTTCAAAGGGACACCTTTGTTCTAAGTGGCTACAGTAATAGGAATCACCTGCATGTTTTCTTCTAGACCATCTTGACAATGGGGTTGTGGTGGGTGCAGTCAGTAACTCCTTTAAATCCACTGTCATTTGTGGCTAGAGCCTGACCCAGAAGCCTGTTGTCCTGGGCTAGAGAAAGCATATTTGGGCACATTGTACGGAAATTGTTGGTTTGGGGTTCAAAGGGTGTGAGGAAGCTTAAAAACACCTCGGAAGACCTTCCTGGGACACTTGGTGAGAGGTGCCAAGGGGAGAGACATGGCTACTGAACCACCAGCTCATGAGCCATTACTACTCAATAGCCATAGATTAAAAGCAACATCTTCATGCTGTGGTGACTGCTAATTGGAGAATGAAGCACAGTAGGCCAGAGAAGTTCAGGCCACAGACTGGAATGAATCAAGAGGTGTTAGCTAAGCTCTCCAGGTCCTGATTGTGGATAAGGGCAGAGAGATACAATCTGTAAAAATAGCTCCTTCTTATTTTGAGACTTCTGACTGTTTCTGAGTATCATAGCTGGAATTTTGCATGAGCAGAATCATATGTAATAGAAGAGAAACTTCACTGAGAGATGATTTGTGAATTGTCCATGTCACACATCTCAGGACTGAGTCAACCCAGGTTGAATTCAGGCATTGTCTCTTGACTCAGTCCCTCACACACTCAGCTCAGGGAGCTGCTGTTCGTGGTGGGTCAGCAGCTCTAGGGGATGATCCTGTTGACCATTGTGTGCTGTCCCCTGTGGGAGGATTTTGCATTTACTCTGCTCTGACATCCTCCTAAGGTCCTTGGGTAAAGGTGATCTGCATTATATAGGAGAGAAAATAAAATCCCCAAGGTGTGCTGGGATTTGACAATGAGCACACAATTAGTAAGCATCAAACAGGGACTAGACCAGGGCATCTAGAAGCTCTTTGTTCATGGGCCTGGCCTCATGACTTTTTATGGATGGGGAAGCTCTCAGAAATCAGGAGTAGATCTGCCTGTGTGGGAGGGAGATGGAGGTGGAAGGTGGAATCTGACCCAATTTCTGTGTCTGTAGCACTTGTGAGATTAGCTTTGACACCCATGAGTCATGTCCTGGGGCCAGATGGGGAATCCAGTATAATGTTTTTCTTATCCTTATGATAGTACCATAATGGGAAGTTGCTTAAAATTAAATTTTTAATAAATATTTAAAATAATTATTGGTGCTGGGATCAAATTTAGGGTCCTTCTGCATGCTATGTACAGACTCAACACTGAGCTACTTGCCTAGCTCCTGATCAGATTTAGGAGGAAGTTTTCCTATTTCCAGAGGTTAATCAAGATGAACTTAATGAATAGAGTCAATTTCTGAGACTTATGGGAAAAGTATTTGCCAAAGAGTAAGGTGTGTAAGTTTTCTCTATCACTGCCAATGTCTATCTTCAGAAGGCTAATGTTGATGTACATCATGGCAGTGTGAGTTTAGAAGAAGCCCTCTTGATTGCTGTTAATGAGCTAGAAAGAATTTCTGTTTCTAATGTCTTGCTGCAGGGACCACCCAGTTGCTGTGTAGTGATAGGACTTCTAGTCCAGGGCTCCTTCTTTCTCCAGGCTAATGGATGACTTTTAAGCCTGCCCAAACTCTTGCATACCAACACTGGTGTCTCATACAGTGAAAGTGAGAAACTAAGTAAATAAAGTGGAAGAAGGTAAGGAAACTCTCGGACCCAGCCTCTAGGCCATAGGCTGCATGGTGTGGCCATGAGAATAAAGAGAATGTTCTGCTCTCAAATGGGTTATCTGATTCATCTGGACCATGAGGGTACTCTCCATAAGATTGATAAGTTGTTTGTAGATATTTCTGTGAAGTCCCCACACCACACTATCAGATCAATGTTTGACTGGTGAAGCAGGAGATGGGATTCTTAGAGAGCAAGCAGTTCATCTTTAGAATTTTGTCTACTGGGCATTATGTCATTGAATTATTGGGACATCTTTTCAGTAATATTATTATCTTCTATTTAGCCAAATAAGCTGAGGAATGGACAGGTGAAGCCAAAAGTTCACAGAGCTTTAAGTGGAAAAACCAGGGTTTAAACTCATGAAGCCTCATTCCAGAGCTCACAGTCTTAATCTTTGCAATGTGTGCATGAAAAATGGCCAACATCCACTAGCATAGGACTGAGAAAGAGGAACACAGAAATGAACAGGAATGAGACGTGGATGGAAAACAGCTATTGCCAAAGCCAAGTCTCATGCCAGGTGCATCTGTCATCTCACTGCATCACCACAAGTACTCTAGGAGGTGTTAATATTAAAGTATGAGTGAGTCCCAGGTCAGATTTATCTGAACCTCAAGCACAGACCACTGTAACCCACTGTGTTGTGCTCCTCACCTTCTGTTGGAAGCCACCAGAATCCTCTAGCCCTTGATCTGGCTCAGCTTTGTGTCTGAGATCTCAATCTGCAAGAGGAGTTTGGGTACCAAGACATTGACCTCCACCTCCCAGGTTGCTTTTAGGTGAAGTTCACTATCATGTCCACCTTACTCTTTTGTTATTAATATTTTTTTAGTTGTAGATGGACACAATACCTTTATTTTATTTGTTCGTTTTTATGTGGTGCTGGGGATCAAACCCAGTGCCTCATGCATATTATGCAAGTGCTCTACCACTGAGCCACAACTACAGCCTCTCCATTTTGCTCTTCATTTCCTTCCCATTCACAAAAATGGAGTCATCATTGTTTGAAACTTTTGGGAAAGAGAGAGAACCAGGAGGTGCACCAGCCAGAAAAACACAAGCAAAACCTAACAACAGCAAATCACGTGAGCTTTGAGAGCTCTGGTATATTAGACACCAGTATGACTGTAAGTACACGATTCCCATAAAAGGTAATTTGCAGGCACTAATAAGTGGCAAATACTGATAAACAGATGCCAGAAAAACCATTTTGGTATAAAATTGTGTCAAGTAAACCTGTAAATATAATTTAATAAAATCATATAACCTTGCAATGTGGTTTTCCTTCATCTTACCTTTTCCCATTAACTCAAACCACCAGTAATCAAACCCAAGGTGCAATTTATTTCACTCTCGCACCATATTAGAAGATGCACAAAAAGACTTTGTCACATAAAAACATATTTAACTCAAGCCATAAAGAGGATCTTCTGAAAAACCAAGAGAGGTTTGCACTAGATTAAACTCCTCGTAAATCCATGAGGCAAAGCACTCATAAAATGTGCTAGAAACATAGATGCAATTATTTTTGCTCCATTAAACTATAATTTTGCAGAATAGTGGTAAGAATGTAGCACTTTAGCCTGGTCTTTTGACTCAGCATTTGGAGGCACCCCCTTTAATTGATCCATTCGCAGATTCAGACTTAGGCAATATTAGCCTTCATTTCAATTTACATCTTCAGGATAAGCAAATAAAGTATTACTGCCTTGCTCTCCTAGCCCAACATGAAAATGTATAGAAGAGCAAAAAGGAAAGAGTAGGCATCATGTCATGAAGACACATCAGAAAATAAAGCATCAATTCACAAAACTGCAAATGGGTCATGATCTCATTTTGCAGATGAAGAAACTGATGCTAGCAATATGATATAATTGGCTAAAGGTTACAGATTACTTTCATAAAAATTGTAGTTGGACACAATGGCTTTATTTTATTTATTTTCATGGGGGTTCTGGGGATCAAACCCAGCCCACTGCACATGTTAGAAAAGTGGTCTACCACTGAGCCAAAACCCAGCCCCACTGACTACTTCCTTTAAAGGTTAAAATAAGTTTATTTTCTTGAAGTTCCAAAAGTCAAAATTCCAAAAATCAGTCTTGGTTAAAATTGGCAGAGATGTTTTCTTAAAAGTTTATGTCAGGCTGGGACTTCTGGCAAGGCTCACAACTCAACCAGTGATTCCTCCAAACAGCCAGTTTGACAAGCCACCAACTGAAACCTGTCACTTCCCTTCCTCCACTCTTCACCTGGATCTGGAGCTGCAGCTCAGACCTCTCCTCCAAGCCTCAGACCAGAACCCCATCTGCCTGCTAAGGATCATTAGGGGAGTGGCTCAAGAGTGACATCAGAAATCCCATCTTCCACACCCAGAGAAAATCTCCAAGTCATTTGAGACAAGTTAACACCTTCCCATGCAAAATGGTACCATTATAAATGTGCTCCCTGAGGAGGAAGTGGTGGCCTCCCACTACCCAGTAGCCATGTTTATAGGTGCAGTAGTTGAGCATGGATAGAAACCAAACTCTTACCTCCATCCCAGTCATAGAGAAGAACTTTTGGCATTTCCACTTCACAACATCAGTATCATGTTAGGGAATCTGTAAGTGTATTTCACTTAAGTCACTAACTAGAAGATCAACAGAAATCACAGTGACCCTGGATGGGTAACCCTGGTACACAAAGCAATGCACAGAGGTTCCCAGAGAGCAATTGGGTCTAGCTAAGTCCCCGTCTCTCCAGGATCTGCTCTTGTGAGCAAAGCAAATCTTCCCCAGCAACACAGTGGGTTATTTGTGGAGTAATTTTTGTTGATGATGTGGCTGATGTGATTCTTGATATTGAGTGTTTTAAGTTCCTGTATATTCCACATAGTAACTCTTTGTCACATTAATAGTGTGCAAAATAGTTTCTCCTATTTTGCAGCCTGTCTCTTCCCTCTATGGCAAATTTGCTTTACAGAAACTTCTTAGTTTGAATAATCCTATTGATAACTTTTTACTTTTATTCCTTGTACTTTTGGGGAACTATGAAAAATGTCATTGCCTATACCAATGTAACAAGGTATTTCTTCTGGTTTCCTTGTGGTTTCAGAGTTTCAAGTCTTACATTTGAGTTTCTGACCATTCTGTTCTCATTGCCATTTATTTTTGTTTTTGAGGTTTTGTGTCACTGGAGATGGAAACCAGGGCCTCCCACAGGCCGGGCAAGTGCTCTCCATTGACCTACAACCCCAGTCCTCAAGCTGATTTTCATCGTGAGAAATAGAGTTCAAATTTAAATCTCCCCCTTTTGAATATCCAGTTTTTCCAGCACTATTTATCCAAGTCACTCTCCTTTCTCCAAGACATGTTTTTGGCACCTCTGTTGAGAATGATTTGACTGTAAGTACACAGGGTTATTTCTGACTCTGTTGTGTACCACTGGTCTGCATGTCTGCTTTTAAAGGGGTAAATTCAAATGGCCAAGAAATTCATGAAAAAGAAAAAAAAAAAAAACAGCACTCAACTTACTTAGCCATCATGGCAAAAAAATTAAAATACACTCTCTCACCCTATATAGAATCACTATTACCAAAAAGAAAACAAATTCTGGCAGGGATGTGGTTTAGAGGGAACTCTCATACATTATTGATGGGAATGCAAACTAACACTGCCATATGGAGAAGAGATGGAGCTTCTTCAAGAAACTAAAAGTTGATCTGCACTTCTGGGTATATCTCCAAAGGAAATGAGATACTTGCCACCCATGTTCATGGCTGCACTGTTCACAATAACTGATATGGAATAAACCCAGATGCCCATTAGTGGAGGAATGGATAAAGATACTGTGCTATATACACACAGTTGTTTATAATAAAATATTATTCAGCCATAGAAGAATGGCTTTCTAGGTCTGGGCTTGTGACTCAGCAGTAGAGCACTCACCTCGTGCATATGAGACCCTGAGTTAAATACATAGTGCCACATAAAAGTAAATAAATGTAATAAAGGTATTGTGTTCAACTACAACTAAAAATAAATATTTATTTTTTAAAAAAAGAATGACATTCTATCACTTACAGCAAAATGGATGGAATTGAAGGGTATTATATTTTCAAAAGTCAAATTCTGCATGTTCTTATATGTGTGTTTCTTTAAAAGTCAATCTAAATGTATAACAGTAATACTAGAGGCTGGGAAGTGTTGAGGGAAGGGGTAGTGGGACTTTAGATAATGTGTACCAAAACAGTACCTAGAAGTGATAAGTTCTGGTACTCTTCAAAAATGTCGGCAGACAATTCTTTGCAATAATTCACTTGTTTTATGTCTAATCAGAGAAGAGCTCAAAGGCCCCAATTATGAGGAATGAGAGGAACAGAAATATTATTTATCCTGATTTGATCAGTACACACTGTACACATCTATTGAAATATTACACGGTAGCACATAAATATGTATAATTATTGTGTTAATTTAAAGTTTGAAATGTTTGAGGTGAAAATGTTAACTGCCCTGATTTGAACATTATATTCTATATATAAGCATCAGATTATCACATAGTACCCATGAATTTGTAAAGTTAAAATAATTCTGTTTTTAAATGATGATGCTGGCAATTATCAAGAATATAAGCAACAATAAATGTTGGCAAGGATGTGTGGAAAAAGTGCCTTATTTTTCAGCTCTTGCAGAGAAGACTAGAGCAGGGAAGGGCAGTGCAGCACAGGCCAGGAAGTTCCTGCCATTATGACAGGTTTTGAATCCTGACTCTGGGACATGGTAGTGGGCAGCATCAAGCAATTAACTTAACACTTCTGAATTGTCTCTTGGGTAAAGAAAACAGAACCTAACAGAACAGGCTGTTGCCAGGATTGAGATTAAAGCCTATGAGATGTATGTGTGTACATTCTACACAGTGGTTCAGAGAACATAATTTTCTTCATTTTATCTATTTATGAAAGCAGCAGGAAATTAATCTCTATTACCCATGCTCTGTGTTTGCCAAACTGTCAGACCATCAGTCTGATATGGAAAATTTGTGCATTAAACTTCTTCCTTGTGACACCTTCTATAACGCAAGAACTGTGCCACTAAGTTAGAAGGAAAGAACACTACAGAATCAGGTAATATGTTTCTCACAAAATTCACAGAATATATTAAAATTTCATATCAAAACAGTAAAAAAAAACTACTCAATTTAAAATCTAAACACTTTGTATGTATTACTGTTTAGCAAAGTGCACTCTAAGGTAGAATAAATCCCAAACTATTTGTTTTACCTTGAGTTTTTGCCAAATAGCTATCATATATTTTTATTACATAAAAATGATTTTCAAAGATTTACTTAGAATCATACCAATTACCCTCTCCAAATATTCTGTATATTAGGTGTTGTGTCCCAATGTTAAGAATGAGAAAACTGAGGCCCATGTTAGGCTGCTTCTCCAGTGATCATAGCTGGGAGATGAAGTGTGTGGGTTCACACTGGTCTTTGTGTCAGAGGCATCCTGGGTGCAATGCTTTGCCACCTTGGTGCAGCCCACACAAGGAAGACATGACCTTGGTTTAGAGGACCATAGGCTGATGGGGAAAGGCAAGACCTAAATTCACACATGGGTAACTTTAACCAACCTTGCTGACATATAATTTATAATAAATATGGTGCATATGTTTAAAGGTTACAGGTCTATAAAGTTGATGTTGTGTGTATCTATGAAACCTCCCTATACTCAGAACATTCTTGTTGCCCTGAATGCCTATTTTCCATCCATCACTCCCTGAGTTCCTGGCTCCATGTAACTGCTGGTGAGCTTTCTCCACTGTAGACCACTCTGCATTCTCTAGAATTTTACTTAGATGGAATCACATGTGCACTCTCTTGCTGGTTATATTAAGTCCATCCACACAACAAGGGGCTGCTGCTCACCTTAATTTGAGATGCCCATGACATCTCCTGCTGAAAGAGACACTCTGTCCTTCATCCTCCACTGCTGTGCCACTTCTATAGAGGAAAAAACAGAAAGAAAAAAAGCTAGTCCTTTTCTTCTAAAGAAATCCCTGCCCAAATTGCATTCAGCAAAGTTCAATTCTACCTTTTTAGACAAGCACTACCAAAATGGTGCCCCTTATCAAGACTATGCCAGCAACCAAGGCCCACGGTTATGATTTGGTGCAAACACTATCATGTGCTTATCTATTAGATGTCTTCATTTAAGCATTCATCCATTCACAGGGAACATTTAAAATGCACCCTCTACACTTACAGTTTTATATATGAGTCCTATGATTCACATGCAGAAGGACAGAGTGTCCACCTGATGAACCCCACAACACATGGTGCTGCTAAAATCCTGAACAGTTGTCACCAGGACCCAGGTCTTCTGTTAAGTATCTCTGGAGCATACGTGCAATGTGTTCATGCACAGCTGTTGGGATCCTGAGCTTAAGTCTTCAGGGTGGATATATAAATCATTCATGTAAAAGACATATATTTTGCAGGATTAGCATAGTCTCAGAAGGAGAGGAATTCAGAAGGATAGAATTATTTGTGTTTTTCAGACTTGTTTTGAAACTACATTTTTGGGGGAGGTACTGGGGATTGAACTCAGGTGTGCTTAACCACAACTCCAGCCCTTTTTTAAACATATTTTTTATTCTGAGTCAAAGTCTTCTAAGTTGCTGAGGCTACCTTTGAACTTGTGATCTTCCTGCCTCAGCCTCCCAAGACACTGGATTTACAGATGTGTACCACCACAACTTACTGAAAGTTGTTTTTTTAAGAAAAGAAAGTTTTGCAAAAGGAATGGTGTAAATGTGTGAATGGTGTTAACTGTAAACTAAACTTGTAAAAATCAGAAGCTAAGAGTTTTTATCTCTGAGATTTTAAAATAAGGATAAAAGTAGCCTCCACCACCTACTCTAGGTCACAGAGAGGCCCATGCTGAACACCCAGAAGAGGGAAGACTTATTTCCTGCTTCCATGAGAAGTCTGGACACCCCTGCTCACATGGAAAAAAATTGGGGGAGGTCTAGGAAACCAGAACCCAACCAGGGTCAGAGAGGAAAGCCTGGTACTCGGTCAGGACTTGGTGGCCCAGTCAATCACCAGAATCCACCCCTTGATTGACTCTGAATCAATCTAGCATGGGAAGTGCTGGTTGAATCCTGGGTATAATTCTCTGGTTCTGGCTGGCCTGAAAAGTAGCCCCAGGGTGAAATTACAGGAATTCTTACTATAAATGACTTGCATGCCTTCCACACATCTCTTGAGACACAGCTCCAACATCACCTGCTTCGTGAAGTCACTACTGCTTGTGGGCCATTACTCTCCTGTCCCCATACCACTTTGTACATAGCTTTAAGGGAACATATCTAAATCATGACCATTGTGGCTAAGAGTCAGGCCTTAATCATCTTTGCAGCTCTAGTACCTGGCAACACAGTATGTGTTTCTAAAGTAATAAGATTAATGAAGATTTAAGTTCCTGTGAGGCTTGAGCCAATGGCTTGTCAGGCCAAGTCTCCCAAAGTTCAGTTGTCTGTGTGGCATGTTCACAGACTCTGCAGCGTCTTTGCATCATAAACAACTTTCATTTCCCACTGGGAAAGACAGCCCAATGGAGCTTTGAATGCTTTGAAATGAGAGCAGGAGGAACTCTGCTGGTGGCCCATACCCTCAATCTCTCCATCTCTCCAACAATCCCAGAAGGAATTCACTTGATGTGGGTTCATAATTCTCACAGACACAACCTGTTCCTATTCCTCCAGATCACTCAGTTTGGGAATGACCAGTAATAGCTCAGTTCTGCTCACCAGCTTGGCCCTCAGCAGGAATTCATCCATGATGAATGTGTTCCTTGCACTAAATTCATCATTTCCTGAGGTACATTAAAAACGATCTGATAGCTATTTGTTTTAAGTCCCACCAAGTCTCATGTTATGTACCAGAAGGGGAACACATGCCATGCTTGAAGAAACTCTGAAGCAACTTCCATAGATTGATTTGAAAGGCCAGAATTAGAATTTCAGGCAGCTTAGCAGAGACTTCAATTACTGGGTAGTGGAAGAGCACTGCTGACCCCATTGTCCTACAAGAAGGCTATGAGCATGACCAAGGCTGTGTTCTCTGAGGACCAGCACATGCCCCACAGAGGAGGGGAGGGAGGCTCTAATTACACACCCTAAATAAACAAACAAGCCAACAACAACAAAAGCCTGAAGTATGCCTCAGTCAAGTATATCACCCCAACCAGCAAGTTGAAAAGTGAACAGAGCATTAGAGAAATGTGAGCTACTAAGCACACCAATAGACATATACCAGGAATTCTAGAAGGAGGGGAAGAAGAAGGAGCAGAAAAGCGTTTAAAGAAATAATGACTAAAACCTTTCTAGACTTCATGAAATTATTACAGGTCCAAGAACTGCACAGCAAGTAGGATAAACACTGAGACTCTCACAGTCGGACACATCACAGTAAGAATTTTAAAAGACAAAGAGAATACAATACAAACATCAAAAGAAAAGTTATTCATCACATACAAAAGGAAATTCAAATTAACACCTGATTTATCAGACATAATGGAGCCATCCAAAGGGTTCAAAAGGGACGGTCAATCAAGAGTCATATAGGCAGCAAAATTATATTTCAAAAAAGAAAGCAAAACAATTACATTTCTGAAACTTCTTCAAGCTTAGAGCAAGTTATCTATACAATACTTTGAACCCACATTAAAAATCCTATTAAAAGTAATTGCCTAATTATAAAAGTATAAATGCATATTTGTTTTGCTTCCTTAAACTGATTTTGAAAGTAATTATCTCGAGCAGTACGTATATAATTGTACTGTTGGGGCCAAACCATGTAGAAATGCAATACATTGAATTATAGCAGGAAAAGGAGGTAGATGGGAACAAAGCTGCATGGAGTGGGAGTCTGACACCGAAGACTGGAGCCACAGAAATAAACTAAACGAGCAAGCCAGAGTGATAAGTAAGGAAGTTAAATTAAAAATTATGTAATTATGGACTTAATCTCCTGCTATAAGCATCATAAAATTGCATGGTTATAACAATGCATTATTATGCTATGACATGTTTAATATGCACAATAATAATATCACAAAGATGGATAAGAGTTATATGGGTTTAATCCTTCTGTACCTCTTGAATAGCTGGATTACAGGAGTGAGCTACAGTCTCAGGCCTCCTTCTGTGTCTCAGAGGAATTATTTCTTACAAAAATCTAAGTTGATATGGTAAGATATGTATGAAAACCTTGTAGCAACTCCTAATAAATTTACCCCAAAAGAGTAAAAAATCATTAAAAGAATTAAAATATTACATTAGAAAATAATCAGCTAGTGCAAAGGAAATTGGTAAAAGTGAAAGAGAAATGAAAACAACAGGAAAAGAGGATGTGAAAAGTGTATGGAAGATGTAATCAATATATCAATAGAACATTCCTGTGAGTTGGTTTGGCAGTCCAACAGAGAGAGAGAGAGATCATCAGACATGACAGAAACAGGTCCCACTATAGGATGCCTGCAGGAGAGGCACTTTATATTCAGAGATGCACTAGGTTGAGAGGAAAAGGAAGAAGCTCTGTCCACACCACTCTATGAAAGCTACAGCAACTATCAACAGGATGGAAGGTCAATTCTAATAAGGATGGATATTTTTATTATTAAAATTGTCAAGGTATTAGGAAGAAATAACAATTATGAACATTAGATCTGAATTAATGAAATTGATCATAGAAAAATACAGAGAAAATATACAAGAAAAGAATTGGTACATTAAAAATAACAAAACAGACATGTAGGTGGGCTGGGGTTATGGCTCAGTGGTAGAGTGCATGCTTATCATATGTGAGGCAGTAGGTTCACTTCTCAGCACCACATTTAAACAAATAAAAATAAAGGTCCATTGACAACTTAAAGAAAAAAGAAAAAAGAAAAGAAAAAGTAGCCATTTATTTAGACTGACAAAGTAAAAAGAAAAGAAGACCTGAATAACTAAAACCAAGAATGAAAGAGGGGACTTTCTTATTTCATTTAATGAAAGAAAAATGGCTACAAATGAACACTATGAATGCTTCTGTGCTAACAAATCAGAACACCTAGAGAAAATGGTCAAGTTCCTACAAAGAGAAAAAATGATTCCAGCTGACTCTGGGAGGAACCTAAAACCTGCACAGACCTGTAACAAGCTGAGGTGACATTGGTAATCACAAAGAAAAGCCCACGCCCAGGTGGCATCACAGCAAACCCATGAAATATTTAAAGAACCTACAGCAAACTTTGACAAACACTTTCAAATAATACAAGATGATAAAATTCTTCCTGATTACCTCTGTTAGGAAGGAACCTAGTGATAAAATCAGGAGCAAACATCTCATTAGCCAGAAGCCAAGTTCAGGTAGAACTGCCCTCAGAAGAGGCATTCATTTTGCTACGGATTCCTAATTATGGAACAGCAAAACGTTTACAGAAAACCTGAATATAAATGGAGAGGGAAAGAGCTTGCCACTGACTATCAGATGCTGAAGGGTCTTTGACAAGTTAAAGTCGGAGTTGGGGTGTGCCCTACTTTGGGCCTTTTGTTACTTACCAAATCCTTTCACAAATAGATACACAAAAGGCTGGGTTTTGCTTTAGGGGTTCTAACCCAAAAATTGGGGTCCATCTCACAGCCAGTAGCTTACTTCTTCAAACTATTAGATCCCAGTGGCCAGGGGTCGCTGGCTTATATTACAAGAAGGGCTACAACTGCTTTGCTGGTTAATGAGGCCCCCAAATTAACCTTGAGACAATGGAAGCTTAGCACCCCAAGTCCAGACAGCCTTAGGAGTCAAGGTCATATCCCCAGATCTCAGGGAAGATGGACAGATCTATCAGGCCTGCTTATGTCTGCTCCTGGCATATGCTGCAGGTTTGTCAGACTTTAAATATGGTTACTCTACTCCCAACCACAGCCCCCATGGATCATCAATGTCAAGAGACTGCTGAGCAAACTCACTTCAGTGAGGCAGGCCTAACAGCTGTGTCTCCTGACAGATGGAAGCATGTTCTCTACAGAAGACATCAAAGTTATCTCTCAGGCCCCAACACCTGCCCACAGCCCTGCAAGCATCAAGATCTGCACTGAGAACTCCCTGCACTGCCTGCACCACAGTGCTGGCCCTTCCCATATCCAGCACCAGCACATGCTTCCAGTGGTATCCTCAGCTCATGCTGCCTCTCATCCCACATCATGGTTGCATGCTCTCCTTCTCCAGGAGCCCCTTCCAAGCATCAGACACTCTCAGGGAAAAATGAGGGTGAACAATAACACATGAAAGAAAATGAAGGTGATTTCACAAAACCCTGAGTCCCCTGGAGTCTCCCTGCCTCCTCTGTAGCCAGGCTCCCAAGTAACACTGTGCAGCATCTCCCTGCTCACCTGTCATTACTCAGCCAGCCACTCATTAATAACACCTTCACCAGCCACATCCCTATATAGCATGGTAATGGCAAAGTGCCCACAGACTTTCCCACTGAAAACTGAGGATTGGGCTTTGGACCACAGTTTACTCAACAGGATTCATGCTTTCAATCATCCCCTTCTTGCCTTGGATTTTCATGATGTCTGTGACATTGCTCTCTGCTCCCTTTGCTTGAACTTCCTAAAGAAGGTGGTATAGTGCTAGGAGCCTGGGGAAAAGATGCTGTGGTCATGGCCCTTAAGGACTGAGTCTGGGGCAAAGTTTTGGAGATTTTCTGAATTCTTCAAGTTGCTTTGCTGCCTCTTAAAGACAATGAACTCAAAAAGGAGAAGGATCCATGGACTTGGCTTTGAGGACAACCTGGAAGGCAAAGGAAGCTGAAGGTCTCCCACCCCATCCTAGATCTCCTGGGAAAGAAGAGCCAGGGTGTGGAGTGGGCAGCTAGAGATGGAGCAGTCAGGAAAGGAAGGCTCATGGGCATCAAAAGCAGCCTTGGAGCAGAACTCACAGAACACTCCACAAGCACCTTGACCTCCAAACCAAAGTCTCCACCAAAGCCCCAGCCTGCCACCATCCTGTTGTGAGCCCTCAACAGTTCTTGCTGTCAAGGCCTCTGTAGGATTCCTCCCAGAAGACATCTCTGAGAAGAAAGCACATGCCATGTGTATGTGTACGCTTCACCCTGTGACTTCGGGACAGGGATGCTCCTTAAAGTGTCAAGCCACAGCCCCTGTGGGTTAAGGAGGCTGGGTGGGATTAACCTAGATTTTGATATCTCAAGGAACCTGGCATGTTCATGGTTAAAGATATTTGCTTCGTAGGCAGAAAAGGATGGACCCTGCAGTGTCCTCTTGCCCTGGGACCTCATTTGCCATGAGGCAGTGTTTACTGTCCCAGGGAGCCAGGACTACCCTGGAACTAGGTGATTGACTGCTGGCTTCCCTGGGGTTGTTCCTTTGTACTCAGTAAGCATTTCTTAAATTCATGTTCATTTGACTCATGCTAAGGGGTAGCAAAGTGAGGAGTTGAAGGAGGGACAAAGGTTGAAAAGGGAGGAAGTCTAACCTCTGAGTCAGGGGCAGTAAAGGCAATGGGAGAGGCCTTAGAAGAGAGGTGATGTGACATCCCTGGATCCTGATCCCAGAGATGCTCTCAGATGCTCACAGTAATATTCTGGACACAAAATGCAAAGGTCACACTTATGATTGTACCAAAGCCTAAATTAAAAGTGAACATGGATTTCTAAACACAGTCATGTCCATGTTGCCTAATGTTTTCAAATATCAATCCAATTGGTGACTACATATTGGTTTCTTCCTAAGATTATATATTCAAACTCAACCCTGTTGAAAATGTCTAATCCTATCACTCACTTTATACTTTGCCTGATTTCGTTATGTCTCTATTGATATCTGTTTTCCTACATATTTTCTCCGGTTCACCATTGTGACTGACTCTTCACATGGGCTGACATTTACATTCACACTCTAAATGAAACCTTATTGCTAAAGAACATTTTTTTTCCAAAACCTATACTCACTCTTCTTCCTAAACTTAACGACTATCTTCCTAATCCGACCAACTATCCCTTTTTGACTGGATGTTCTCTTCTACATTCAATCATCCAAGTAAACATTGGGTGAGCTTCGGAGGAAGAGACCACCAAAAGACTATCTCATGCAACAGCAAAGGGTTTATTGGGGGTCCAGCATGCGGGGGCTCAGACCTCACTTGAATAGAGCAGAGAGCACTGAGAAGAGCTTAAGCAGAGCTTATATACTTTCTTTGGGGAGGGCAGGGAGCGAAGTTTATTGATGGGTCAGGGAGAGTGGGCAGTTTGCGTTCAACCGGGTGTGGGAGTACATTCTGCAGTTTGGCAGTTGGGGACAGGACATTCTGGGAACAAGATTAGCAAACAGTTCTCAAGGTTTCAACAGTGTTTTGTTAAGCATACAGAAAAACAGGAAGTGACAAGTACCAATTTTATTAACCTTTCATTCCCCACTTCTTTTTCTGGCTACTTTTAAGCATAAAAGTGATCATTGGGGGGTGTCATATTCTGTGTCTGCTAGTGGGGTATTACCATAAGTTTAACTTGTCCAATTTGAGCTTGGAGAAAAGAAATTACATGTTTGAGCAAACATTGTTTTATAGTTAGCAAAAATATGGAGATTATTATTGGACAGGCCAGGGTTGATAAAAACGTAGTGAAACAGGGGGACTATGTGAACCAAGACTCAAACCACCCTTTTTGGGCCTCTCTCTCTGTTTGAGTTATTTTTTCTCCATCATATTAGGATTAGTAGTCAGAGTCTAGTAGGGTATGGGTTAGTGTCAGGGATTCAGTATTTCAATTGGAAAATTGGAAAATAAATCCAATGTGTTTGTAAATATGTGCTACACAAAAATCTTCCCACTCTCATCAGGAACAATGCCTTGACACTACCATCGCCCCAAGTAAGACACAATTAGAGGAGAAGAGTTAGAAAATCTCTGAATACATATCGGGATTGGAATATGCTCAGGAGTTCACAACCTTGGAGGTGGTAGAGGAGTTTCCAAAACTAAGGGACAGGGTACGCACTCCACAAACATGGAGCTCTGCTGGCCTAAAGATTTCTTGAGAAACTGCCTCTGAGGTTGGGCACTTGAAATATATGGTGTTGTCAGGAGCTTTAGCTTCTTTGTAGTGAGAGCATCAAAGCTGGGTCTGCATCTATGTGTCCTGGAGGACATGGTTTCATATTTTCCAATTAACATGAGGCAGCAGTGCTGAATCCTCTCTTTGTAGGTAAACTGTGGCCACTGTGGGCTAAGTGTCTCCCCGTGTGGACTGTGAAGCCATTTGGTCATCCTCCAATTTTCATGGTGTTTCTTGCTGCTGCACTGGGAGTTTGGTATTTGCTTCACGAAATACAAGGAGTTCAACTGGGACACAGTGCTGGAGGGAGTTCTGTCAGGTGTGGTGGGTCAGGGTGTTTATGAACATGCACCAAACAGGTTTCTATACCACATAGCTTGCCCCCTTGATCATAGCAACCTGATTCTGTAAATTACCCTGAAACCTCTCAATATAACATGATGCCTTTACTTATAATGGTATCCTGGCTGCACCATGTCAGTCAAAAGTTATTTAGAATCCAATGGCAGATCCACATGGCCCCACCACAGATGTTTTATCACACACCTGCCAAGCACTGCTCCAGGCCCTCTACTCAGGAGGCTCCAACTTACTGGCATCTCTGTTCTACACCATTTTCATGAAACCCAGTCAATCAAGGCACTGTCTGGTACACTCATGATCAGCAACAGGACATCCAAAGGTTCTCCAGTGCCACCTGGTCATGGGAATTTCAAAAATTTCATGGTATTTATCTAGCCATTTTTCAAGGATGAAGTTGGAGGCACTGTGGGTTTCAATTCATTCAGGAACCATTAAATGGTGAGGAAGCTCATTTCAATGAAAGCTCTGGAGAACTCTCACAGGCAAGGATACCAAAGCTTGTCCAAAAGGTCACATGAAGCCAGGCCCATTGAGGTCTACAATGTGAGGTCCATGTGTGTTTTGACTCTCAACTATGGCTGCCAAGTCTTTCAGAATAAAATCATGTGATATCCTGGCTGAGATTCCCAGTGCTCTGTGGAAAGCCACCCTGGGCCTAGATCTCAGTTTCCAAGGGCGACTCTCATGCGTGGCCTCCTAAAATCCCAACACAATTCATGGCAATACTTCTCTGAGGTCAGTTCCAGAACTCAGTCTCTAAGGGGAATCACACCAGAGTTCAAGCCCAGGTGGACCCAGTCATCTCTTCCAACCACCACACAAATGACCACAATTAAAACCAAAACACTCCCACATGGCCCTCATCTTCTTCCATATAGACACTCATCATAACCTCTGGCTGGAGGTTTCCATGAGGGGCGCAGCCCAAGACAGTGTCCAAATAAGCTCCCTTGCCCCTCATTTGCCTAAAGTCAGGGTGGCCTGGACACCCTTCCTGTGAACCAGGAGTGATCAAATAGGCCTCCCCTTAATACTGCTCTGCTTCTCCAATTTGAGGCCTACTGACTGTGGGGTTTAGATTCTTTATGTGAATTGGAGTCATGAGAAAACCCAAGCACCTATGGGCTAGCCTCTGCAGGGCTTTGAAGAACTCATTTGACCCAAAGGATCCCTATTCTCACTTGATGGAGGTCAGGAACCTTACAGAGGAAGGCGAGAGACTTCATCCACAATGACTGCTCTTTTGGCCATTTTGGTTTTGGATGCACACATGGGATCTTTCTTTAGATCCATCAGGTGCTGAGAATCTAAGCCACAGCCTCACACAGGGCCAAGAGGCTGATTCAGACACATCCTTTCCAAAGCAATTAAGCAAAGAGCCACAGGTGATGCCCATTCATTTCCATTTGAAAACTATTTTCTTCAGGCTTCACAAAGTGTGGCCTGAGGCAAAGACCTTCCTGACATTCAGGGCAACAGAACAATAGGTAAGCAAAAGGCCCAAAGCAGGGTTTCTCCACTGAGACTTTACTGGTCACACTGATATCTGAGTTTTCTGAGATGCTCGCCATTCCCTTCAGCTATCCAGTACATGGCCATGTCACAGAGCTTGGAGGTGGTACATATCTTGGACACAAAACCATGAGCCTATTCTGGAGAGTGGCCAGAATTCAGGAAGAAAACAGGAACTTAGGAAGATAGCAGGTGTTGCCCATCGATAAGGCAAGCCTCAGTCCATTCATAAATTGGGCAGGATGAATGCTGGGAAGCTTTCTACTAGACAGGACACATCCATTGATGCATTCTCTTTTCTAATGTCTACAACCATGGACACAGTGGGATACACAGACATAGAAACACTCGCCTTGTCAAAGACTTACTAGAAACAGTCCACTCCAAACCAAACAAACCACCTTTCCTACCTATTCTCAGAACATGAGACAAAACCACAAACCCACACCACACCCACAAAGGCACCTTCTTTCCCCAAGTAGGTCTGTGACTATCCGGAGTGTCCTCTGACTGGTGGGCCATACTATATTCCCCAAAATGGCCTGTCCTGTCTCAGATCTGGTCTCCTTGGCCAACTCTGTGAAGTTGTCAGGAGCCAGCAGTGAACCACTACCTGCTTTCTCAGGAAAGGCCCCTCTTCAGAGCTTTCCTGGCATTTGGCCATCCTCACATCAGTAGGTACCAAGAAAGACTGACTCTGTCCTTGGTAAATCCAAACAAGTGAGCCCACTGGGACTGGGACTGGGACTGGCCCTGTGTGGCTGTCTTCCTGGATCCCAAGTTCAGAGAGTTCCATCACCAAGGAAGTGAGGTGAGGTCACTTCCTTCAGGAACTGAATGAGGTCACTGCCTTGGCAACCACTTTGTCCTAACAGTTGCTTCCAAGGGTCCCATGAGATGGAGGCTGCCCCTACTTCCTGTGACACTTTCACAAGTTAGAATGGTATATCAACCATAGGCACCCGGGAACAGCTCTCCACACAGGCCTGGTTTGGTCCATCTTCTCTACATTAAGAAGAGAGAGGCTGATTCAGACACAACCCTTCATCCTGACCAGGTTGTTTGCCATGGAAGATGACTTTTGCTCTCTCAGGTCCTTCATAGCTGCCTACATCTTCTCCAGGGATCATTTCTGCATGGACCTTTGAGGTTCTCAGCAGGTGGAAGATCCCCTACATTCCTGTATTGTAAGACCAACTCTGTCCCTGCTCTTCTGTAAAGTTAGATTGAGGGAACAGTGTATGGTTAGGGTTAATAACATGTTCGATTTGCGTTAGGAATCATTCTGCTGGATGAATAATGGTATTGGGAACCTGCGATATTTATAAGAATATATAGGTGAAATATATGTATGAAAACAGAAATCTAGGTAAGATTTGAAGCCCAGAAGAGCATTGGGCCCTTGATTGGGATACTTAGCTTTGAATTACGTTCTGCACAGATGTGTCAGATTAATAGATATACAATGGCATAGGACATAGTACCTTGGATGATTGAATGTAGAAGAGAACATCCAGTCAAAAAGGGATAGTCAGTAGTGAAAGGTTAATAAAATAGGTACTTGTCACTTCCAGTTTTTCTGTATGCTTTACAAAACACTTTTGAAATCTTGAGAATTATTCGCTAATCTTGTTCCCAGAATGTGCTGTCCCCAGCTGCCAAACTGCAGAATGTACTCCCTCACCTTTTTGCATGCAAATTGCCCACTCACCCTGACCCATCAATAAACTTCCCTCCCTGCCCTCTCCAAGGAAATTATATAAGCTCTGCTTAAGCTGTTCTCAGGGCTCTCTGCTCTATTCAAATGAGCTCTGAGCCCCAGCATGCTGGACCCCCAATAAACCCTTTGCTGTTGCATGCAACAGTCTCTTTGTGGTCTCTTCCTCAGATGCTCACCCGACCTTTACATATGGAGGTTTCACTGAGATGCAGCAGCAGCAGACGAGAGACCCCATGTGTCGTTGCTTTCACTTTTTGTGTATCTTTCATTATGGGACATTAAGTTCATGTCCTTGAATATTTAGTCTTAGCATGGGGAGAGAATCTAAATTTAAAGAAAGCATAGCCCAATCTACACCTGTGAAGCCTAATCCCGTGGAACCTCTTTTTACAATACGACTGGAAAATTTATCATGTAGGCTTGGTATTATTAGTAACTGTGATATTCTATCTCCTGGTGAAATTACTGATATACCCTTTGGAGAACTGGCTATAATTTTTATTTCACCTTCATAATCAGGATCAATTACCCCAGGACTTATCATAAGTCCTTTTAGAGTAGAAGAGCTCTGTCCCAATAATAAGCCTACTGTTCCATTGGGAAGAGGTCCTTTCACCCCTGTGGGAATGATTTGAACTCCCATCTCTGGAGTTAGTAATGCTCTGGTGGAGGTGCAGATGTCCAACCCTGTGCTCCCTCTGGTTTGTCTGATGAGGGATCTGATGGACAATGTGTCCTGGGCACTACCCTGATGGGCTTGCTGGGTTCCTCCAGTGCTCCGTATATTTGTGGTTTTGGGCCCCAGAACATTGGGCCCCCCTGTCCATTTTTTGGCAATGGAGCCTGATGTCTTTCTCCATGATATCATGGATAAACACCTGGTCCTTGTTCGTTTTTTGATAATGGAGTACCCTCTATGGTGGTTTGAGAACGGCATTCATTAGCCCAATGTCTCCCTCTACGGCATCGTAGGCAAATACCTGGTAGTCTACTCCTTTGATACCTAGTTTTGTTAAACCCTCTTCCAATGGGGCAATTCCTTTTAAAATGTCCTGTTTGTTCACAATTGTAGCATGTTCTTGGCCTGGCATCTAAAGCCTGTTTTACTGCAGCTGCCACAATTTGCCCTTGTTCATTAATGCCTCTGACATCTAAAGCCTGTTTTACTGCAGCTGTCATGACTTGCTCTTGTTCATTAATGTCTCTACATAATTTAATATATGTGTTTAAATCTTCATGTTTCCATGGTCTAATGATATCTCTGCACCAATGATTCGCTTGCTCATAAGCCAGTTGTTTTAGTAATGGCATTGCTTGTTCTGTATTCCCAAAAACTCTGGTAGCTGTTTGAATAAGCCTATCTACAAATTCAGCATAAGGTTCATTAGCTCCTTTTATTACCTTAAATAATTGACCTTGTAAACCTCCATGTCCTTGTAAAGTCTTCCATGCCTTAATTGCATCTACAGCAATTTGTACATATACACCAGGATCATATGCAATTTGTTGCTGCTGATCCTCATAAGGTCCCTTTCCTAACAACATATCTAGATTTCTCTGAGGATAACCAGCTGCTGCATTTCGCCTAGCTGTCTCCTTGCAAAATTCCTCATTGGCAACCTTACATAACAGGTATTGTCCTCCATTTAGCACAGCTTTACACATATTAGCCCAATCTGCTGGTGTCATGTTCAAGTTGTTAATGGATTCGACCAAGCTTACAGTGAAGGGTGCTTGAGGACCCTAGGTTGTTACAGCCTCTTTTAGCTGCTTCACTGTTTTGAAATTTAAAACATGGTAAACTCGCTGCCCTCCTGCCTCAAATACAGGGCATGATAATATTTGAGATCTTGTCTCAGGATCCCAACTATCAACTGCGGGGGTTGGGGGCCTCCCAGCATATGGAGGTGGCCTTGTTAGTTGGACACTTAAGTCCTCTGGTGATAGAAAGATGTTAGTAGCAGTCTCCTGTAGAGGTGGTGCTATTGGTTGGACACTTACACCCTCTGGTGATAGAAAGGTGTTAGTAGCAGTCTCCTGTTGTAACTTTCCCCCTGATGGCTTTTTCTGTTTTACACTTTCTTTCTCTGTCTGACTAGCTTGAGAGGCCTCTTACTGATTTTCTGTCTGACTACTGTGAGACTCTCTTTACTGAATCTTTTCCTCTGTCTGACTAACTTGAGAGACCTTCTCTTTTACTTGAATCAATATGTCTTCTCCTTCCTTTACCATTGTCTGAACTGAAGGCTTTGGACTAAGCAAACAAGATACGAACGTCCACAATGGCAATGTGCCAACTGGCAGATTCCCTGGGCTTTTCTTTTCTATTCTTTTTAAATCTTCACCATGATGGTTCCATTGTGATATATTTAACAACTCCTCCTTAAAAAGGTATGGGCTACATTTTTGTATTGTATCAACGTATGCCCTGACTGCTCTTGATTTTACTGGGATGACTCCTTCCTCTAACAATATACTTAACACTCTTTCGGTTTGTTTTTTACTAATTTCTGATCCCATATTTCTACTATAATAGAACCCAACAAGATAACACCAAACAAAACCGAGATAGAATGAAATAAAAATGGAACAACAAAAAATCATTATAACCTTTCTCCCTATCTGTTCCTCAGACGCAAATAGTTTTCCTCAGATGTGAGCGGTTTTTCTACCATCTCAGTCATCTCCAGGGACAGGCAACTTAAAACAAAAGTGAAGCAAAACAAAAGAGGAATCTTAAAATGGCTACCCATCTTCTCACCCTGCCCTCAGGGGCGAGCAGTTTACCTTATCACTTACCCTCAGTCATTCCCCGTGTGAGCCACCAAATGCCGCAGTCTGGCTGGGCACAATCAGGAGCCACTTGTCAAAAGAAACTAACTTTATTTTGAGAACCACACATGCCAAACAAAACAGCCTCTCAGGAAAAACCCTCAGAGCCCCAACAGCCACCACTGGCTTTCCACAAGCCTCTCTCTCCAACACAAGCCTCTCTCACCTCCCACAATCCTCCTGCTCTTGAGGCCCATTGGCTGGGTCATGTGGGCAGAGCCAATAAAGTCCCCCAAAATATCAGCTCTGTGGTCTGAAAGGGCAGGGAAACAGCCCAATGAGCATCACCACAGAGGAGCCAATCAGCTAGATGTTGCTGGGGCCACTGTGAGCCAATCATCAGCCGGCAGCTGGAAGTTTGCTGGCAGCTGGAAGTTTGCTGGGGCCCCTTCGGCTGTGGCTCTCAACAAGAGACATTAGGAAATCAGGCAAAGTACAAAGTGTGTGATAGGAAAAGACATTTTTAACAGGGATGAGGTTGAATATATAATCTTAGGAAGAAACAAATATGTAGTCACCAATAGGAATGATATTTGAGAGCATTAGGGAACCAGGACATGGATGTTTTTAGTAATACATTGTCATATTCAATTTAGGCTTTGGAACAATCATAAGTGTGACCCTTGCATTTTGTGTCAGGAATATTACTGAGATGAAATGTGTATGTATATCAGGTGAGTAGAGTATTTCTTCCACGGTTTCTGAAGCAATATTTTAAAGACTTATACATTAGTATTGGGGATACAAGTGGTGTACCCTGTGTCTATGAATATAGAGATGATGCCTTAATAGAAAATACTGTAAATTAATAACATAACTGGTTCCAACTTTAAATAATGGATTGAATTGATATCTGAAAATATATAGGAAATCTTATATTGATATACATACATTCATTCCAACCAGTTATACATCTAATTTTGATATTAGCATTATGGTTTATCATGAAGAGTGTGAGTTTTGCTTCAAAAATGATTATGGAAATCAAAAATAATGTGTTTGGAATGAAGTCTCATGAAAAGACCAGTCAAGAAACATGGAGGAATACATGTGTTCTGAAGCAGGAAGTGATTGAAAGTGAACCAAATGCCTATAAATTTTTGAACTTGTGGATGAAAGGATATATCCTATGATGTCCATAAACTGAAGAAATAGTAATGTACAACTGTTGAATAAAAATCACCTTCAAATATAAATCATGTCCCATAGGATTCTACTTGCATTCATGTTAAACTGGGTCAGTTACTGTAGAAATATTAGGATTTGTAAGCACCATTCACCGAAGTTAGTTTTCAGTACTAGGAAATAAATATGTATTTCAGGTGGATGAATATTTCTGAGAATAATCTTGTGAAATGTTGATTATAAATCCACATATAGAAACATGAGTGAATTTAGGAAGTGTATAATAAGACACATATATTTCATATTTTGAAAAATCTGGACAGTATATATATATATATATATATATATATATATATATATATATATATATATATATATAAAGAAACACACATACAAAGACATTAAAATGTAGCAATATATATGACAATCGAAATTCAACATGAAATATATATCATCCACATATCCAAAAATATTCATTTTACTGAACATGGATTTATGTATAATGTTGTTCATCTAGGATAGTCACCCATAGGTTGAATTCCAGTTCCATCAGTATTTAGGGGGAGTGATCTCTTCTCACAATTTGTATCTTTGAAAATCAGCGAGCTTACAAAAATGTATGTGTGATACCAAGTAGGATTCTAAATATGCATAATAAATACATGTGATGAATAGGCTACAGAGAAAGGGAGACAGAAATTTACATATGTGTTAACATTAAAATCTCATGGAGAGCTATTACAATGAAAAGTTGACTAGATTTATAACACATACCCTTGATAAATCAGAAGGCAAGTCCAAGTATACACCATGCCTCCTATGAAGGGCCTGTATTTCTATTCTGTTAGGTTTCTTTTTCTCCATCATATTAGGATTACTAGTCAGAGTCTAGTAGGTTATGTGTTAATGTCAGGGATTCAGTATTTCAAATGGAAAATAGGAAAATGAATCTAATTTGTATGCAAATATGTGCTACACAAAAATCTTCCCACTCTCATCCAGAACAATGCCTTGACATAACCTTCGCCCCAATTAAGACACAATTAGTAGAGAAGAGTTAGAAAATCTGTGAATACATATGTGGAAATGAAAATGCTCAGGAGTTCACAGCCTTGGAGGTGGTAGAGGAATTTCCAAAAGTAAGGGATAGGGTAAATACTCCACAAATATGGAGTTCTGCTGGCCTAATGACTCTTTGAGAAACTGCCTCTGTGTTTGGGCCCTTGAAATATATGTTGTTGTCAGGAGTTTTAGCTTTCTTTGTAGTGAGACCATCAAAGCTGGATCTGCATCTATGTGACCTGGAGGACATGGTTTCTTATTTTCTAATGAACATGAGGCAGCAGTTCTGAATTTCCTTTTTTTAGTAAACTGTGGCCACTGGGGTCTAAATATCTACCCGTGTGGTCTGTGAAGCCATTTGGTCATCCTCCACTTTTCGTGGTGTTTCTTACTGCTGCACTGGGAGTTTGGTATTGGCTTCAGTAAATACAAGGAGTTCAACTGGGACACAGTGCTGGAGGGAGTTCTCTCACGTGTGGTGGGTCAGGGTCTGCAGGAGAATGCACCAACCATGCTTCTATCCCACATAGCTTGCCACCTTGACCATAGCAACCTGATTCTGAACATTGCCCTGAAACCTCTCCATATAACAAGATGCCTTTACATATAAGGGTCGGCTGGCTGCACCATGTCAGTCACAAGCCATTTGGAAGCCAATGGCAGATCCACGTGGCCCCACCACAGATGTTTTTTTCACACACCTACACTCCACTGCTCTAGGCCCCCTACTCGACAGGGTCCAACATACTGGCATCTGTGTCCTACACCATTTTCATGAAACCCAGTCAATCAAGGCACTGTCTGGTACACTCATGATCAGCAACAGGACATCCAAAGGTTCTCCAGTGCCACCTGGTCATGGGAATTTCAAAAATTTCATGGTATTTATCTAGCCATTTTTCAAGGATGTAGTTGGAGGCACTGGGGGTTTCAATTTATACAGGAATCTTTAAATGGTGAAGAATCTCATTTCAATGAAATTTCTGGAGAACTCTCACAGGCAAGGCTTCCCAAAGATTGGCCAAAAGGTCACATGAAGCCAGGGCCATTGAGGTCTACAATGTGAGGTCCATGTGTGTTTTGACTCTCAACTATGTCTGCCAAGTCTTTCAGAATAAAATCATGTGATATCCTGGCTGAGATTCCCCGTGATCTGTGGAAAGCCAACCTGGGCCTAGATCTCAGTTTCCAAGGGCGAATCTCATGCAAGGCCTCCTAAAATACCAACATAGGTTTAGGAAGAAGAGTGAGTATAGGATTTGGAACAAAATTCTTTAGCAATAGGGTTTCGTTTAGAGTGTGAATGTAAATGTCAGCACATGTGAAGAGTCAGTCACAATGGTGAACGGGAGAAAATATGTAGGAAAGCAGATATCAATAGAGACATTATGAAATCAGGCAAAGTATAAAGTGAGTGATAGGATTAGACATTTTCAACAGGGAGGAATTTGAATATATGATCTTAGGAAGAAACCAATATGTAGTCACCAATTGGATTGATATTTGAGAGCATTAGGCAACCTGGACATGGCTGTGTTTAGTAATCCATGTTCACTTTCCATTTAGGCTTTGGTACAATCATAAGTGTGACCTTTGCATTTTGTGTCCAGAATATTACTGTGATAAAATGTATATGTAGATCAGGTGACATGAGTAATTCTTCCACCATTTCAGGGAACAATATTTTGAAGATGAATAAGTTAGTATTGGGGGTACAAAGAGGTGTACCCTGTGTCTATGAATATAGAGATAATGCATGAATAGACCATACTGTGAATAAATAATATAACTGGTTCCACTTTAAATAATGGATTGAATTGATATCTAAAAATATATAAGAAATCTTATATTGATATACATACATTCATTCCAACTAGTTATACATCTAATGGTAAAATTAAGGTTATGGTTTATCATGAAAGGTGTGTGAGTTTTGCTTCAAAAGTGATTATGGAAATCAAAAATAATTTATTTGGAAAGAAGTCTCATGAAAAGACCAGTCATGATACATGGAAAAATACATGTGTTCTGAGGCAGGAAGTGATTGAAAGTAAAACAAATGCCTCTAAATTAGCGAACTTGTGGATGAAATATATATACTATGATGTGCATAAACTGAAGAAATAGTAATGTACCAGTGTTGAATAAAAATGAACGTCAAAATACACATCATGTCCCATAGGAATCTACTTGCATTGATGTTAAACTGGGTCAGTTACTGTAGAAATATTAGGATTTGTGTGTACCATTCACTGAAGTGACTTTTCAGTACTAGGAAACAAATATGTATTTCAGGTGGATGAATATTTCTGAGGATAATCTTGTGAAAAGTTGATTATAAATCCACATTTATGAACATGAATGAATTTAGGGAATGTATAATAAGACACATGTATTTCATATTGTGAAAAATACGGAGAGTTTGTGTATATATATATATATATATATATATATACACACACACACACACACACACACACACACACAGACATTAAAAAGTAGCAATATATATGCCAATCGAAATTCACCATCAAATATATATCATCCACAGATCCAAAAATATTCATTTTACTGAACATGGATTTATGTATAATGTTGTTCAACTAGGAAGCTCACCCAGAGGTCGAATTTTCACTTACAACAGCGTTTAGGAGAGGTGATCTCTTATCACAATTTGTATCTGCCAAGTCAGCCACCTCACAAGAATGTACATGTTGTACCTTGTAGGATGCTATATGTGCATATAAAAATACATGTGCAAATAGGCTACAGAGAAAGGGAGACAGGAATTCACATATTTGTTAACTTTAAAAACACATGGAGAACAATTTCAACAAAAAATTGACTACATTTATAACTCCTGCCCTATATAATGCAAAAGGCATATCCAACTATACACCATGCCTCCTCTGAACTGCTTGTATTTCTATTCTGTTTGGATTATTTTTCTCCATCATATTAGGATAAGTAGTCAGAGTCTAGTAGGCTATGGGTTAGTGTCAGGGATTCAGTATTTCGAATGGAAAATTGGAAAAGTTATCCAATGTGTATGTAAATATGTGCTACGAAAAATCTTCCCACTCTCATCCAGAACAATGCCTTGACATTACCTTAGCCCCAAGTAAGACACAATTAGAGGAGAAGAGTTTGAAAATCTGTGAATACATATATGGAATGGAATATGCTCAGTTGTTCACAAACATGGAGGTGGTGGAGGAGTTTACAAAAGTAAGGGACAGGGTAAACCGTCCACAAAAATGGAGCTTTGCTGGCCTAAAGACTTCTTGAGAAACTGCCTATGAGGTTGGGCACTTGAAATATATGTTGTTGTCAGGAGCTTTATCTTCCTTTGTAGTGAGACCATTAAAGCTGGTTCTGCATCTATGTGACCTGAAGGACATTGTTTCTTATTTTCCAATGAACATGAGGCAGCAGTGCTGAATTCTCTCTTTGTAGGTAAACTGTGGCCACTGGGGGCTAAGTGTCTCCCTGTGTGGACTGTGAAACCATTTGGTCATCCTCCAGTTTTCATGGTGTTTCTTGCTGCTGCACTGGGAGTTTGGTATTTGCTTCATGAAATACAAGGAGTTCAACTGGGACACAGTGCTAGAGGGAGTTCTGTCACGTGTGGTGGGTCAGGGTCTGCAGGAGAATGAACCAACCAGGCTTCTATCCCACATAGCTTGCCCCCTTGACCATAGCAACCTGATTCTGAACATTGCCCTGAAAACTCTCCATATAACAAGATGCATTTACATATAAGGGTCTGCTGGCTACACTATGTCAGTCACAAGCCATTTGGAAGCCAATGGCAGATCCACATGACCCCATCACAGATGTTTTATCACACACCTGCACACCACTGCTCTAGGCCCACTACTCAGCAGGCTCCAACTTACTGGCAACACTGTTCTACACCATTTTCATGAAACCCAGTCAATCAAGGCACAGTATGATATACTCATGATCAGCAACAGGACATCCAAAGTTTCTCCAGTGCCACCTGGTCATGGGAATTTCAAAACTTTCATGGTATTTATCTAGCCATTTTTCAAGGATGAAGTTGGAGGCACTGTGGGTTTCAATTCATTCAGGAACCATTAAATGGTGAGGAAGCTCATTTCAATGAAAGCTCTGGCGAAATCTCAAAGGCAAGGCTTCCCAAAGAGTGCCCAAAAGGTCACATGAAGCCAGGCCCATTGAGGTCTGCAATGTGTGTTCCATGTATTTTTTGACTCTAAACTATGGCTGCCAAGTTTTTCAGAATAAAATCATGTGATATCCTGGCTGAGATTCCCAGTGCTCTGTGGAAAACCAACCTGGGCCTAGATTTCAGATTCCAAGGGTGACTCTCATGCGTGGCCTCCTAAAATCCCAACACAATTCATGGCAATACTTCTCTGAGGTCAGTTCCAGAACTCAGTCTCTAAGGGGAATCACACAAGAGTTCAAGCCCTGGTGGACCTAGTCATCTCTTCCAACTTCCACACAAATGACCACAATTATAACCAAAACACTCCCACATGGCCCTCATTTTCTTCCATATAGACATTCATCATAACGTCTGGCTTGAGGTTTCCATGAGTTGGGCAGCTCAAGACAGTGTCCAATATAAGCTCCCTTGCCCCTCATTTGCCTAAAGTCAGGGTGGCCTGGACACCCTTCCTGTGAACCAGGAGTGATCAAATAGGCCTGCCAATAATACTGCTCTGCTTCTCCTATTTGAGGCCTACTGACTGTCAGGTATAGATTCTTTATGTGATTTGTAGTCATGAGAAAATACTAGCACATCTGCAGGGCTTTGAAGAACTCATTTGACCCAAGGGTCCCTATTCACACTTGATGGAGGTCAGGAACCTAACAGAGGAAGGTGAGAGACTTCATCCACAATGACTGAGCTTTTTGGATTTTGGTTATGGTTGCACACATGGGATCTTTATTTACATCCATCAGGTGCTGACAATCTAAGCCACAGCCTCACACAGGGCCAAGAGTCTGGTTCAGACACATCCCTTTCCAAAGCAATTAAGCAAAGAGCCACAGATGATGCCCATTCATTTCCATTTGAATTCTGTTTTCTTCAGGCTTCACAAATGTGTGGCCTGAGGGAAAGACCTTCCTTACATTCAGGGCAACAGAACAATAGGTAATCAGAAGGCCCCAAGCAGGGTTTCTTCACTGAGACTTGTCAGAAGCCAGTGGTGAGCCACTACCTGCTTTCTCATGAAAGGCCCCTCTTCAGAGTTTTCCTGGCATTTGGCCATTCTCACATCTGTAGGTACCAAGAAAGACTGACTCTGTCCTTGGTAAATCCAAACAAGTGAGACCACTGGGAGTGGGACTGCAACTGGCTCTGTGTGCCTGGCTTCCTGGATCCCATGTTCCATCACCAAGGAAGTGAAGTGAGGTCACTTCCTTCAGGAACTTAATGAAGTCACTGCCTTGGCAACCACTTTGTCCTAACAGTTGCTTCCAAGGGTCCCAGGAGATGTAGGCTGCCCCTGTTTCCTGTGACACTTTCACAAGTTAGAATGCTACATCAACCATAGGCACCCGGGAACAGCTCTCCACACATGCCTGGTTTGGTCCATCTTCTCTACATTAAGAAGAGAGAGGCTGATTCAGACACAACCCTTCATCCTGACCAGGTTGTTTGCCATGGAAGATGACTTTTGCTCTCTCAGGTCCTTCAGAGTTGCCTATATCTTCTACAGGGATCATTTCTGCATGGAGCTTTGAGGTTCTCAGCAGGCGGAAGATCCCCTACATTCCTGTATTGTAAGACCAACTCTGTCCCTGCTCTTCTGTAAAGTTAGATTGAGGTAACAGTGTATGGTTAGGGTTAATAACATGTTCGATTTGGGTTAGTAATCATTCTGCTGAATGAGTAGTGGTATTGGGAACCTGCGATATGTATGAGAATATATAGGTGAAATATATGTATGAAAACAGAAATCTAAGTAAGATTAGAAGCCCAGAAGGGCATTGGGCCCTTGATTGGGATACTTAGCTTTGAATTACTTTTTGCAAAGTTGTCTCAGATAAATCCATATACAATGGCATAGGACCTTGTACCTTGGGTGATTGAATGTAGAAGAGAACATCCAGTAAAAAAGGGATAGTCGGTAGCAAAAGGTTAAGAAAATAGGTACTTGTTACTTCCTGTTTTTCTGTATGCTTAACAAAACACTGTTGAAATCTTGAGAATTGTTTGCTAAACTTGTTCCCAGAATGTGCTGTCCCCAACTGCCAAACTGCAGAATGTACTCCCTCACCCGGTTGCACGCAAACTGCCCACTAGCCCTGACCCATCAGTAAACTTCCCTCCCTGCCCTCTCCAAAGAAAGTATATAAGCTCTGCTTAAGCTGTTCTCAGGGCTCTCTGCTCTATTCAAGTGAGTTCTGAGCCCCAACATGCTGGACCCCCAGTAAATCCTTTGCTGATGCATGATAAAGTCTCTTGGTTGTCCCTTCCTCCAATGCTAGCCTGAACTTTACATATGGAGGTTCCTCCGAGATCCAGCAGTGGTGGACGATAGACCCCAATGGACCCCTCTTGGGTAAGTAAGGCGCCTCTTTCTGGTTTCAGGGTTCAGGTTAGGGCTTGGTAAAATGGCTGTCAATGAAGAGTGTGAGCTCTCTCTGACGGTGGCTGACAGTCGTGTTACAGAACTCAGGCCACGTCCATGGAGGACGCCACAGAGGACTCGGAAAATCGAGGAACAATAGTCTCCTCGACTCAGTGATATTTTGTTTCGGATTCGGTATTGCCAGCCCATCGGGTTTTGCTGGCTACTCAGTCCTGGTCTCAGTGTTGGACGTCCATTGCCTGTCTTTATTGTCTTGTCTTGTCTGTGTCATGTGTAGTTGCTTTCACTGTTTGTGTATCTTTCATTATGGGACAGTGCACTTCAATGCCTCTGTCCCTGACCCTTGATCACTGGACCAAAGTCCACTTAAGTGCTCAGAATCTTTCTTTTTCAGTAAAGCGCCGGATGTGGCAGACTCTCTGTACCTCAGAATGGCCCACCTTTGGAGTCGGATGGCCCCTAGAAGGATCTTTCTACTTCCCACTAATTTAAAAAGTCAGAGATATTGTCTTTCAGCCGGGGCCACATAGCCATCTGGATCAACAGCCATATATCTTAACTCAGCAGGACCTCTGCAAATCTCCTCCTCCATGGGTGAAGCCTTTCCTTGCCCCTGCTCCTGCTCTGACTCCTTCCCCCAGGAACTCTCAAACACTCTGCTCCTCCTCCTCCTCCACCCTCTGTTCTCCCTGAGTCACAAGATTTGACTCTACTGGACTCTCCTCCCCCTCCTTATCCCCTGCCCTCGTCCCCGAACACCCAACACCCTCTAAGTGATTCCCCTGCTGCTGACTCAGCCTCTCCTCCATTGGATGAAGCTAAGCTGGCACAGCACCCTCCAGATAATTCCCCTGCGGCACACACAGCACCTCCTCCCATGGAGGAAGCTGGCCCGGCTAAAGTAACTCGCTGGCGGTGAGTGATTGAAAATCCTGGAACTCTCGGGATGCTCCCCCTCTGTCCCTATGGGCCAATGATTGACGATGGCCATGGATGAAAAATGCAAGCCTACCAGGATTGGCCTTTCTCCTCTTCAGACCTATATAACTTAAAAAAATTACAACCCCCCTTTTTCCAAGGACCCCACCCGGCTCTCAGGTCTGGTTGAGCCATTGATGTTTTCAAACCAGCCTACTTTGGATGACTGCCAACAACTCCTAAGGACTCTCTTCATGACAGAGGACCAAAAGGGAATCCTCCAGGAGTCTAGAAAAAAAATATCCTTGGACCAGATGTGCATCCGACACAACTTCCCAACATAATCAAAGCCGTCTTTCAATTGAACCGACCCAACTGGGACCCCAAAACCTTTGAAGGTAGGGAGCATCTGTCCACTTATCACTGGGCTCTAATAGTCGGTCTCCAAGCAGCCGCTAGTGACCAACTAATTTGGCCAAGGTAAGAGAGATTATTCAAGGGCGTGATGAATCTCCCTCTATGTTTCTAGAGAGAATTATGGAGGCATATAGGAGATATACTCCTTCCGATCCTCAGTCAGAGAATCAAAAGGCATCTGTCACGATGGCCTTTATTGGGCAAACTGCCCTGGATATTAAAAGAAAGTTACAATGCTTAGATGGATTACAAGATATGACTTTGAGAGATTTAGTCAGAGAAGCCGAGAAGGTATACTATAAGAGAGAAACTGAGGAAGAGAAGGGAGCAAAGGGAGGATAAAAGAAACAAAAGGCAGACTAAGGCATTGACTAAGGTCCTGGTCACAACAAAAAATAGGCCAGAGATTAAGAAACAGGGAGACAAGAATGGATACATTGGCCCATGCCAGAGGCCACCCCTGGCCTCAGATCAATGTGCCTACTCTAAAGAAAAAGGACACTGGGCCAAAATTGCCCTAGAAAGTGACAGCCATGCCAGCCAGCCATTCTGACTCTGGAGGATGACTAAGAAATTCGGGGCTCAGATCCTCTCCCTGAGCTCATGGTAACTTTTGAAGTGGAGGGCAGCCTAGTAAACTTTGAAGTGGATACAGGGGCAATATACTCAGCCCTTAAGGCCACATTGGGCCCTCTATCAAATAAAAGGTCTCTAGTTCAAGGGGCTAATGGCAGTAAATATCGGGCTTGGACAACTAAGAGGACCATGGACCTGGGGAATGGAAAAATCCATCACTCCTTCCTAGTAGTCCCAGAATGCCCGGCCCCATTGATGGGCAGAGATCTGCTCACCAAGCTCCGGGCCAAAATAACTTTTAACCCTGAAGGCCCCCAAGTGGAATTTCTAAATCCTTCAGTAAAAACTCCTATAGTCATGGCTCTAAATACGTCAGTAGAAAATGTACATCAACTCACTCTCCTTGGTTCAAAGAAATTGCATTCATTCCTGAAGGATCAAGAACAGAGTTTTCCACTAACCAACTCACAGTGAAAGGAAATAACTGAATGGGTAACAAAAGCCTGTCGGGTCCATCAATTGGTTAATGCTTACCCTTCCAAGCTTCCTGCAGGAAAGCACCTACGAGGAACCAAACCAGGACAATTCTGGGAAGTGGACTTTACTTAAATTAAGCCAGCAAGGTATGGACTTAAATATCTCCTAGTCTTTGTAGATACATTTTCAGGATGGATTGAAGCCTTCCCCACAAAATAAAATAATAATAAATAAAAGAAATAGCGCAAATTTTGGTCAAGAAGATCCTAGAAGATATTTTTCCAAGATATGGCCTGCCTAAGTTAATACAGTCTGATAATGGACCAGCGTTCGTGGCCCAGGTAAGTCAGGGGTTAGCCAGGACCCTGGGAATTAATTGGAAGTTACATTCTGCTTATATACCCCAGAGTTTAAGACAGGTAGAAAGAATGAGTAGAACCATTAAACAGACCTTAACAAAATTAAGCTTAGAGACCAACATAAAAGATTGGACTATGCTACTGCCTTATGCAATGTTTCATGAAGGAAATACTCACTCTGTTTTTTTGTGTACCTCACCCCCTATGAAATTCTCTATGGTGCCCCTCCTCCAGTAAGGGACCTAACCCCAACTCTAAGACCTAACGATCCATTCCACACCCCCTTGCTTGACAGACTTAAAGCTCTTGAAAGAACTCAGCTATACCTGTGAAAACAGCTGGCCACTTCCTACCAACCTGGTGATGAGGGGACTCCACATCAATATCAAGTAAGAGACTTCATCTACATATGACGACATCAGGTGTCATCCCTGGAACCCCGCTGGAAAGGACCATAGCAGGTGCTACTTATAACACTTACAGTGGTAAAGGTAGATGGAATCACTTCCTGGATCCATGCCTCTCATCTCACACCTGTGCCCTGTACAGACTCTGGCTGGAAACTGGAAAAGACTGGTAACCCTTTCAAATTGCGCATTTGCCATGTGGATAAGGCTATAGACACTCCCCTTGACCACCAGTAGTCCTAACCCTCATCAGCCCGTTCAGCAGCGATGGCTGATCACAAATCCTACTGAAAAAGAAGTATGGCCTATCTCGCATACAGCCCACTTAGGGACCTGGTGACCATCTCTCCACCCAGAAATTTGTCAGCTGGCTATAGGTCTTTCCTATCGGGATATCCCTGATGAAGAGGATCCCACTAAAATTCCATTAAATCCCTTCCGTACCATAGATAATGGAAACAATCATTATGGATGTAGGGACACACGAGCCAGATGCAGGTTGGCTAGCTTAGATTGCTATGTTTGCCTGGCGGACTATCAAAGGCACAAACAGCCATGGCTGTGTGGGGGAAAAGCTGACTTCTGTAAGTCATGAGGATGTGAGCATACAGGGGCTGCCTGATGGAACCCAAACTCCTCAGCAAATTCAGTACACAGCATTGGCCATATTACCAATTAGATAACCAAAACCGATGGCCCACAGAGGGGTTTCTGGATCCTCAAATTCTGCATGACCTTTTTAACTTCAGCAAGTGCTCAAAGGGGTGAAAAGGGATTACCCTATATGGAGGCCTTTTCCCTCCTTCGCTCACATCCTGAACTATGCTTCTCCAATAGATCCTCACCCTCAGCCTTCTGCTCTAGACTCTCTGCTGTCACTCCCACATCAGCAACCTGATTTCTCCCCTCCAGTTACTAGATCAAAAAACCAAACATCCGCCGGATTTCAGACAATTGCCCCCTTGCTGAGGTAGCAGGTATATAGGTACCCCTCCACCCAATCACTCCTCTCTTCTCCTGTCAGTGCCTGCACCGGGTCCCACCAGGTCCTCTTACCAGCTAACCCAAAGCTCAAACCAGCTGTGGAGAGCCCTCAGATCCCTATCCAAGATGCAATGAAAATGGCCTTTAAAGTTGCTTGATCATCACTGAAAACAGGTTACTAAGAATTTAAAGTCCCTCACAGGCTTTTTTGGATACTCACTCCCATCTTCCCCTCTGCTCTACCTGTTCTACTGCTCAAGTTTTTGTTGCTAGGAAGATCCCAAAACCCTTTCCCATTATTCTTTTACATCTCTATGTCCTCATTCTCAGATCCTGGGAACTGCTCTAAGCCCCGCCTTCCCCGTCTTCCCCCTCTGTCCCAGGCCCACAGGAAAGTCTTAACTGATCTTCTCCAGAAGTCTTCACCATGGCTGACTTTAGGACTTTCAGCAAAAGAGTCCCTATAAAAGGGTTCAGTGTAGATAAACTTCCTCTTTTCGTGTTGCCCTGTTCTACTTGGCCACTGGCTAAAACAATCAGCACTCCTAAGCTAGACACCCCCATACTAGTTTTTCACAAAATATGTGAACAAGGCCTCTGACCTTGAGCTGGGGCTTCACAGAAATGGCTACATTTCTAAGATAAAGAAGTTACCAACTGGGCTCCTTGGTAACAGCTGGCAAGGGGGAAAAAGAAAGGGAAGAAAAAGTTCTCCCCCTCCCAGGTGTCCTTGAAAAGTTAACTTGCCCAGAACAGAGGAAAAAAAAAAACAGAAACAAAAACTGCTTTTTGTGAACTTCTGCAGACTGTGAACTTCTGAGCCCCTTCCCTTACATGTTGGGTACAAAATTCTGAAACTACCTAAACTTGGGGTTCATGGGATGAATTGATTACAACAGAAGCAATGCCCTCTAAATCCGTTTGCAACCAAATAGGACTGTTTCCCTAGCTTCGGTGCTATCTTAGGTGCCTTGTCTTGACTGTCCCTACAACAGTGTAATTCTATATACTTAAACATTTTTATGTTTTTATGAAATGGTCAACAGCTGTGATTAATTGTGTAGTGGTGCAGATGATTCCCAGAGTGCTCTATCATGATGCAGGTTCATTTGAAGATTAAACAGGAGGGCATACAACCCGGTTCCACTGGGAACATATATCCCTCACTTTAGCCATCCTATTAGGAATAGGAGTTGCTGCAGAGGTGGTCACAGGAACCACTGCCCTGGTCCATGGTACACATCAAATGACCAAATTAGAAGCAGGAATCGACCAAAACTTAAAGATATTAGAAACCTCCATCACAGCTTTGCAGGAATCTTTAACCTCTCTCTCTGAAGTTGTTTTACACAACATTCGAGGGTTGGACCTCCACTTCATGAGAGAAGGCAGCCTTTGTGCTTGCATTGAGGGAAGAATGTTGTTTTTATGCCGACCATACTGGAGTTGTAAAAAAAACTATGAGTAAAATAAAAAGATGCTTGAAGAGTGTCAAGGAGAGAGAGAGGCCCAAAAAGGGTGGTTTGAGTCTTGGTTCACAGAGTCCCCATGGTTATCTATGCTTTTATCAACCCTGGCTGGTCCAATAATAATCCTCATATTATTGCTAACTATAAAACCTGTTTGCTCAACCGTGTAATTTCTTTTCTCCAAGCTCAAATTGGACAAGTTAAACTTATGGTAATACCCCACTAGCAGACATAGAATGTGATACCCCCCAATGATCACTTTTATGATTAAAAGTAGCCAGAAGAAGAAGTGGGGAATGAAAGGTTAATAAAATAGTACTTGTCACTACCTCTTTTTCTGTATGCTTAACAAAATACTGTTGAAATCTTGAGAACTGTTTGCTAAACTTGTTCCCAGAATGTGCTGTCCCCAAATGCGAAAATGCAGAATGTAATCCCTCAACCGGTTGCACGCAAACCACCCACTTGCCCTGACCCATCAATAAACTTCCTTCTCTGCCCTCTCCAAGGAAAGTATATAAGCTCTGCTTAAGCTGTTCTCAGGGCTCTCTGCTCTATTCAAGAGAGCTCTGAGCCCCAACATGCTGGACACCCAATAAACCCTTTGCTGTTTCATGAGACAGTCTCTTTGTGGTCTCTTCCTCCGACAATCACCCGAACTTCACTTGGATGATTGAATGTAGAAGAGAACATCCATTCAAAAAGGAATAGTTGGTAGTATAAGGAAGATAGTCGGTATGTTTAGGAAGAAGAGTGAGTATAGGATTTGGAAAAAAAGTTCTTTAGCAATAGGGTTTCGGTTAGAGAGTGAATGTCAATGTCAGCACATGTGAACAGTCACAATGATGAACTGGGGGAAATACATAGGAAAGCAGATTTCAATAGAGACATTACGAAATCAGGCAAAGTATAAAGTGTGTGATGGGATTAGACATTTTCAACAGGGTTCAGTTTGGATATATAATCTTAGGAAGAAACAAATATGTAGTCATGGATAGGATTGACATTTGAGAGCATTAGGCAAATTTCAGGTGGATCAATATTTCTGAGAATAATCTTATGAATAGTTGATCATAAATCCACATACGTGAAAATGAATGAATTTAGGGAGTGTATATAAGACACATATGTTTCATATTTTGAAAAATCTGGAGAGTATATATATATATATATATATATATATATATATATATATATATATACACACACACAAAACACAGGCACACAGAAAAAAAAGTAGCAATATATATGCCAATCGAAATTCATCATGAAATACATATCATACACAGATCCAAAAATATTCATTTCACTGAACATGGATTTATGTATGTTTTTCAACTAGGAAGCTCACCCATAGTTTGAATATTCAGTTCCAACAGGGTTTAGTAGGAGTGATCTCTTCTCACAATTTGTATCTGCCAAGTCAGCCACCTCACAAGAATGTACGTGTGGTACCAGGTAGGATTCTATATGTGCATATAAAAATACATGTGCTGAATAGGCTACAGAGAAAGGGAGACAGGAATTCACATATTTGTTAACTTTAAAAATCCATGGAGAACTATTTCAACAAAAAATTGACTAGATTTATAACTCCTACTCTGTATCATGCAAAAGGCCAGTCCAAGTATACACCATGTCTCCTCTGAACTGCTTATATTTCTATTCTGTTTGGGTTATTTTTCTCCATCATATTATGATTAGTAGTCAGAATCTGGTAGGTTATGGGTTAGTGTCAGGGATTAAGTATTTTGAATGGAAAATAGGAAATTGAATCCAATGTTTATGCAAATATATGCTACAGAAAAATCTTCCCACCCTCATCCAGAACAATGCCTTGACATTACCTTCGCCTCAAGTAAGACACAATTAGAGGAGAAGAGTTAGAAAATCTGTGAATACCTATCTGGAATGGAAAATGCTCCAGATTTCACATCTTTGGAGGTGGTAGAGGAGTTTCTAAAAGTAAGGGACAGGGTAAACACTCCACAAACATGGAGCTCTGCTGGCCTAAATATTTTTGAGAATCTGCCTCTGAGGTTGGGCACTTGAAATATATGTTGCTGTCAGGAGCTTTAGCTTCCTTTGTAGTGAGACCAACAAAGATGGGTCTGCATCTATGTGATCTGGATGACATGGTTACTTATTTTCCAATGAAAATGAGGCAGCAGTGCTGAATTCTCTCTTTGTAGGTAAACTGTGGCCACTGAGGGCTAAGTGTCTCCCCGTGTGGACTGTGAAGCCATTTGGTCATCCTCCACTTTTCATGGTGTTTCTTGCTGCTGCACTGGGAGTTTGGTATTTGCTTCATGAAATACAAGGAGTTCAACTGGGACACAGTGCTGGAGGGAGTTCTGTCAGGTGTGGTGGGCAGGGTCTGCAGGAGAATGCACCAACCAGGGTTCTATCCCACATAGCTTGCCCCCTTGAAAATAGCAACATGATTCTGAACATTGCCCTGAAACCTCTCCATATAACAAGATGCCTTTACATATAAGGGTCTGCTGGCTGCACCATGTCAGTCACAAGCCATTTGGAATCCAATGGGAGATCCTCATGGCCCAACCACTGATGTTTTATCACACACCTGCCCACCACTGCTCTAGGCCCACTACTCAGCAGGCTCCAACTTACTGGCATCTCTGTTCTACACCATTTTCATGAGACCCAGTCAATCAAGGCACTGTCTGGTATACTCATGATCAGCAACAGGACATCCAAAGGTTCTCCAGTGCCACCTGGTCATGGGAATTTCAAAAATTTCATGGTATTTATCTAGCCATTTTTCAAGGATGAAGTTGGAGGCACTGTGGGTTTCAATTCATTCAGGAACCATTAAAAATTGCGGAAGCTCATTTCAATGAAAACTCTGGAGAACTCTCACAGGCAAGGCTTCCCAAAGAGTGCCCAAAAACGTCACATGAGGCCAGGCCCATTGAGGTCTACAATGTGAGGCCCATGTGTGTTTTGACTCTCAATTATGGCTGCCAAGTCTTTAAGATTATAGTCATGTGATATCCTGGCTGAGATTCCCAGTGCTCTGTGGAAAGCCACCCTGGGCCTAGATCTCAGTTTCCAAGGGCGACTCTCATGTGTGGCCTCCTAAAATCCCAACACAATTCATGGCAATACTTCTCTGAGGTCAGTTCCACAACTCAGTCTCTAAGGGGAATCACACCAGAGTTCAAGCCCAGGTGGACCCAGTCATTTCTTCCAACCACCACACAAATGACCAAAATTAAAACCAAAACACTCCCACATGGCCCTCATCTTCTTCCATATACTCACTCATCATAACCTCTGGCTGGACGTTTCCATGAGGGGCGCAGCCCAAGACAGTGTCCAAAATAAGCTCCCTTGCCCCTCATTTGCCTAAAGTCAGGGTGGCCTGGAAATCCTTCCTGTGAACCAGGAGTGATCAAATAAGCCTGCCTTTAATACGGCACTGTTTCTCCAATTGGAGGCCTACTGACTGTCAGGTATAGATTCTTTATGTGATTTGGAGTCATGCGAAAACCCAAGCACCTCTGCAGGGCTTTGAAGAACTCATTTGACCCAAAGAATCCCTATTCTCACTTGATGGTCGTCAGGAACCTAACAGAGGAAGGCAAGAGACTTCATCCACAATTACTGATCTTTTCGCCTTTATGGTTTTGGATGCACACATGGGATCATTCTTTAGATCCATCAGGTGCTGAGAATCTAAGTCACAGCCACATAGGAGGCCAAGAGGCTAATTCAGACACATCCCTTTCCAAAGCAATTAAGCAAAGAGCCACAGGTGATGCCCATTCATTTCCATTTGAAAACTGTTTTCTTCAGGCTTCACAAAAGGCTGGCCTGAGGCAAACATCTTCCTGACATTCAGTGCAACAGAACGATATGTAAGCAAAAGGACCAAAGCAGGGTCTCTCCACTGAGACTTTCCTGGTCACCCAGGTATCTGAGTTTTCTGAGATGCTCGCCATTCTCTTCAGCTATCCAGTACATGGCCATGTCATAGGCATTGGAGTTGGTACATATCTTGGACACAAAACTGTGAGTCAATTCTGGAGAGTGTCCAGAATTCAGGAAGAAAACAGGGACTTAGGAAGGTATTAGGTGTTGCCCATCCATAAGGCAAGCCGCACTCCATTCATAAATTGAACAGGATGAATGCTGGGAAGCTTTATAGTAGACAGGACACATCCGTTGTTGCATTCTCTTTTCTCATGTCTACAACAACTGACACAGTGGGATACACAGACATAGAAACACTCGCCTTGTCAAAGGACTTACTAGTAATAGTCGACTCCAAACAAAACAAACCGCCTTTCCTACCTATTCTCAGAAGAGGAGACAAAACCACAAACCCATACCTTCTCCCACAAAGGCACCTCCTTCCCCTAAGTAGGTCTGTGACTATCCTGAGTATCCTCTGACTGGTGGGCCATACTATGTTCCCCCAAAATGGCCTGTCCTCTCTCAGATCTGGTTTCCTTGGCCAACTCTGTGAAGTTGTCAGGAAAAAGTGGTGAGACACTACCTACTTTCTCAGGAAAGGTCCCTCTTCAGAGCTCTCCTGGCATTTGGCCATCCTCACATCAGTAGGTACCAAGAAAACTGACTCTGTCCTTGGTAAATCCAAACATGTGAGTCACTGGGACTGGGACTGGGACTGCCTCTGGGTGCCTGGATTCTTGGATACCAAGTTCAGAGAGTTTCATCACCAAGGAAATGAGGTATGTCACTTTCTTTGGAACTGAATGAGGTCACTGCCTTGGCAACCACTTTGTCCTAACAGTTGCTTTCAAGGGTCCCATGAGATGGAGTCTGCCCCTACTTCCTGTGACACTTTCACAAGTTAGAATGGTATATCAACTATAGGCACCTGGGAACAGCTCTCCACACAGGCCTGGTTTGGTCCATCTTCTCTACAATAAGAAGAGAGAGGCTGATTCAGACACATCCCTTCATCTTGACCAGGTTGTTTACCATGGAAGATGACTTTTGCTCTCTCAGGTCCTTCATACCTGCCTACAACTTATCCAGGTATCATTTCTGCATGGACCTTTGATGTTCTCAGCAGGTGGAAGGTCCCCTACTTTCCTGTATTGTAAGAACCACTGTGTCCCTGCTCTTCTGTAAAATGAGATTGAGGGAACAGTGTATGTTTATGGTTAATAACAGGATCGATTTGGGTTAGGAATCATTCTGTGTGATAAATAATGGTATTGGGACCCTGCGATATTTACAAGAATATAGAGGTGAAATATAAGTAAGAAAACAGAAATCTAGGTATGATTTGAAGCCCAGAAGGGCATTGGGCCCTTGATTGGGACACGTAGCTTTGAATTATGCTCTGCAAAAATGTCTCAGATAATTCGATATACAATGGCATAGGACCTTGTACCTTGGATGATTGAATGTAAAAGAGAACATCCAATCAAAAAGGGATAGTCGGTAGGATTTGGAAGATAGTCGGTAGGTTTAGGAAGAAGAGTGAGTATAGGATTTGGAACAAAAGTTCGTTAGCAATAGGGTTTCGGTTAGAGAGTGAATGTAAATGGCAGCACATATGAAGTGTCCATCACTATGAGGAACTGGGGAAAATATGTAGAAAAGCAGATATCAATGGAGACATTACGAAATCAGGCAAAGTGTAAAGTGAGTGATAGGATTAGACATTTTCAACAGGGTTGAGTTTGAATATATAATCTTAGGAAGAAATAAATATGTAGTCACCAATAGGATTGCCATTTGAGAGCATTAGGCAACCTGGACATCGATGTATTTAGTAATCCAAGTTCACATTCCATTTAGGCTTTGATACAATCATAAGTGTGACCTTTACATTTTTGTCCAGAATATTACTGTGATAAAATGCATATGTAGATCAGGTGACATGAGTATTTCTACCACCATTTCTGGGAGCAATATATTGAAGACGTAAAATTAGTATTGGGGGTACAAACAGGTGTACCTTGTGTCTATGAATATAGAGATAAAGCGTGAATAGACCATACTGTGAATAAATAATATAACTTGTTCCAACTTTAAATAATGGATTGAACTGATATCTGAAAAATTACAGGAAATCATATATTGATATACAATCATTCATTCCAACCACTTATACATCTAATGGTAATATTAGTGTTTTAGTTTATCATGAAGAGTGTGAGTTTTGCTTCAAAAGTGATTATGGAAATCGAAAAATGATGTGTTTGGAAAGAAGCCTCATGAAAAAACCAGTCAAGAAACCCTGACAATACATGTGTTCTGAAGCAGGAAGTGATTAAATTTGAAACAAATGCCTATAAATTTGTGAACTTGTGGATGAAATATGTATTCTATGATGTGCAAAAACTGAAGAAATAATAATGTACCAGTGTTGAATAAAAATGAACATCAAATTACATATCTTGTCCCATAGGAATCTACTTGCATTGATGTTAGACTGGGTCAGTTACTGTAGCATTATTAGGATTTGTATGCACCATTCACTGAAGTTAGTTTTCAGTAGTAGGAAACAAATATGTATTTCAGGTGGATGAATATTTCTGAGAATAATCTTGTGAAAAGTTGACTATAAATCCACATACATGAACATGAATGAATTTAGAGAGTGTATATAAGACACATATATTTCATATTTTGAAATATCTGGAGAGTGTATATATATATATATATATATATATATATATATATATATATACACACACACACACACACAAAACACACACAGACATTAAAAAGTAGCAATATATATGCCAATCGAAATTCATCATTAAATATATATCATCCACATATGCAAAAATAATTATTTTACTGAACATGAGTTTATGTATAATGTTGTTCTACTAGGAAGCTCCCCTATAGGTTGAATTTTCAGTTCCAACAGCGTTTAGGAGGAGTGATCTCTTCTCACAATTTGTATCTGCCAAGTCAGCCACCTCACAAAAATGTACATGTGATACCTGGTAGGATTCTATATGAGCATATAAATATACATGTGTGAATAGGCTACAGAGAAAGGGAAACAAGAATTCACATATTTGTTAACTTTAAAAACTCATGGAAAACTATTTCAATTAAAAATTGACTAGATTTATAACTCCCAACTTATATAATGCAAAAGGCAAGTCCTACTATACAACATGCCTCCTCTGAACTGTTTGTATTTCTAATCTGTTTGGGTTATTTTTCTCCATTATATTAGGATGAGTAGTCTGAGTTTAGTAGGTGTGGGTTAGTGTCAGGGATTCAGTATTTCGAAAGGAAAACTGGAAAATGAATCCAATGTGTATGCAAATATGTGCTGCACAAATATCCTCCCACTCTCATCCAGAACAATGCCGTGACATTACCTTCGCCCCAAGTAAGACACAATTAGAGGAGAAGAGTTAGAAAATCAGTGAATACATATCTGGAGTGGAAAATGCTCAGGAGTTCACAACCTTGGAGGTGGTAGAGGAGTTTCCAAAAGTAAGGGACAGGGTAAACACTCCACAAACATGGAGCTCTGCTGGCCTAAAAACTTTTTGAGAAACTTCCTCTGACGTTGATCACTTGAAATATATGCTGTTTTCAGGAGATTTGGCTTCCTTTGTAGTGAGACCATCAAAGCTGGGTCTGCATCTATGTGACCTGGAGGACATGGTTACTTATTTTCCAATGAACCTGAGGCAGCAGTGCTGAATCTACTCTTTGTAGGTAAACTGTGGCCACTGGGGACTAAGTGTCTCCCCGTGTGGACTGTGAAGCCATTTGGTCATCCTCCAATTTTTGTGGTGTTTTTGCTGCTGCACTGGGAGTTTGGTATTTGCTTCACAAAATACAAGGAGCTCAACAGGGATACAGTGTTGGAGAGAGTTTTGTCACGTGTGGTGTGTCAGGGTCTGCAGGATAATGCACCAACCAGGCTTCTATCCCTCATAGCTTGCCCCACTGCCCCCTTGACCATATCAATCTGATTCTGAACATTGCCCTGAAACCTCTCCATATAACAAGATGTCTTTACATATAAGGGTCTACTGGCTGCACCATGTCAGTCACAAGACATTTGGAATCCAATGGTAGATCAACATGGCTCTACCACTGATGTTTTATCAACAAACCTGCCCACCACTGCTGTAGGCCACTACTCAGCAGGATCCAACTTACTGGCATCTTTGTTCTACACCATTTTCATGAAACCCAGTCAATCAAGGCACTGTCTGGTATACTCATGATCAGCAACAGGACATCCAAAGGTTCTCCAGTGCCACCTGGTCATAGGAATTTCAAAAATTTCATGGTATTTATCTAGCCATTTTTCAAGGATGAAGTTGGAGGAACTGTGGGTTTCAATTCATTCAGTAACCATTAAATGGTGAGGAAGCTCATTTCCATGAAAACTCTGGAGAACTCTCACAGGCAAGGCTTCCCAAAGAGTGGCCAAAATGTCACATAAAGCCAGGGCCATTGAGGTCTACAATGTGAGGACCATGTGTGTTTTGATTCTCAACTATGGCTGCCAAGTCTTTAAGAATAAAATCATATGATATCCTGGCTGAGATTCCAGTGCTCTGTGGAAAGCCAGCCTGGGCCTAGATATCAGTTTCCAAGGGTGACTCTCATGTGTGGCCTCCTAAAATCCCAGCAAAATTCATGGCAATACATCTCTTAGGTCAGTTCCACAACTCAGTCTCTAAGGGGAATCACACCAGAGTTCAAGCTCAGGTGGACCCAGTCATTTCTTCCAACTGCCACACAAATGACCAAAAGTAAAACCAAAACACTCCCACATAGCCCTCATCTTATTCCATATAGTCACTCATCGTAACCTCTGGCTGAAGGTTTCCATGAGGGGTGCAGCCCAAGACAATGTCCAAAATAAGCTCCCTTGACCCTCATTTGCCTAAAGTCAGGGTGGCCTGGACACCCTTCCTGTGAACCAAGAGTGATAAAATAAGCCTGCCATTAATACTGCTCTGTTTCTACAATTTGAGGCCTACTGACTTTCAGGTATAGATTCTTTATTTGATTTGGAATCATGCGAAAACCCAAGCACCTCTGCAGGGCTTTGAAGAACTCATTTGACCCAAAGAATCCCTATTCTCACTTGATGGATGTCAGGAACCTAACAGAGGAAGGCAAGAGACTTCATCCACAATGACTGATGTTTTTGCCATTATGCTTTTGATTGCACACATGGGATCATTCTTTAGATCCATCAGGTGCTGAGAATCTAAGTCTTAGCCACACACAAGGCCAAGAGGCTAATTCAGCCACATCTCCTTAAAAAGCAATTAAGCAAAGAGCCACAGGTGATGCCAATACATTTCCATTTGAAAACTGTTTTCTTCAGGCTTCACAAAGGGGTGGCCTGAGGCAATGACCTTCCTGACATTCAGTGCAACAGAACAATAAGTAAGCAAAATCCCCGAAGCAGGGTTTCTCCACTGAGACTTTCCTGTTCACACAGATATCTGAGTTTTCTGAGATGCTCGAATCTCTTCAGCTATCCAGTACATGGACACGTCACAGAGCTTGGAGGTGGTACATATCTTGGACACAAAACCATGAGCCTATTCTGGAGAGTGGCCAGAATTCAGGAAGAAAACAGCAACTTGGGAAGATAGCATGTTTTGCACATCGATAAGACAAGCTGCAATTCATTCATAAATTGGGCAGGATGAATTGTGGGAAGATTTATACTAGACAGGACACATCCATTAACACATTCTTTTTTCTAATGTCTATAACAACGGACACAGTGGGATACACGGACATACAAACACTCGCCTTGTCAAACGACTTAGTAGAAACAGTCCACCCCAAACCAAAAAAACCGCCTTTCCTACCTATTCTCAGAACAGGAGACAATACCACAAAACCACACCCACTCCCAGAAAAGCACCTCCTCCCCCCAAGTAGGTCTGTGACTATCCTGAGTGTCCTCTGACTGGTGGGCCATACTATGTTTCCCCAAAACTGCCTGTCCTCTCTCAGATCTGGTTTCCTTGGCCAACTCTGTGAATTTGTCAGGTAAAAGTGGTGAGCCACTACCTGCTTTCTCAGGAAAGGTCCCTCTTCAGAGCTCTCCTGGCATTTGGCCATCCTCACATCAGTAGGTACCAAGAAAGACTGACTCTGTCCTTGGTAAATCCAAACAAGTGAGCCCACTGGGACAGGGACTCGGACTGCCTCTGGGTGCCTGGCTTCTTGGATACCAAGTTCAGAGAGTTCCATCACCAAGGAAATGAGGTATGTCACTTTCTTTGGAACTGAATGAGGTCACTGCCTTGGCAACCACTTTGTCTTAACAGTTGCTTCCAAGGGTCCCATGAGATGGAGGCTGCCCCTACTTCCTGTGACACTTTCACAAGTTAGAATGGTATATCAACCATAGGCACCCAGGAACTGCTCTCCACACAGGCCTGGTTTGGTCCATCTTCTCTACATTAAGAAGAGAGAGGCTAATTCAGACACAACCCTTCATCCAGACCAGGTTGTTTGCCATGGAAGATGACTTTTGCTCTCTCAGGTCCTTCATAGCTGCCTACATCTTCTCCAGGGATCAAATCTGCATGGACCTTTGAGGTTCTCAGCAGGTGGAAGATCCCCTACATTGCTGTATTGCAAGATGAACTCTGTCCCTGCTCTTCTGTAAAGTTAGATTGAGGGAACAGTGTATGGTTAGGGTTAAGAACATGTTCGATTTGTGTTAGGAATCATTCTGCTGGATGAATAATGGTATTGGGAACCTGTGATATTTATAAGACTATAGAGGTGAAATATAAGTATGAAAACAGAAATCTAGGTAAGATTTGAAGCCCAAAAGGGCATTAGGCCCTTGATTGGGATACTTAGCTTTTAATTACATTCTGCACAGTTGTCTCAGATAAATCGATAATTGATGCCATAGGACCTTGTACCGTGGATGATTGATTGTAGAAGAGAACATCCACTCAAATTGGGATAGTTGGTAGGAGTAGGAAGACAGTAGGTATGTTTAGGAAGAAGAGTGAGTATAAAATTTGGACCAAATGTTCTTTAGCAATAGGGTTTCGGTTATAGAGTGAATGTAAATGTCAGCACATGTGAAGAGTCAGTCACAATGATGAACTGGGGAAAATATAGGAAAGAAGATATCAATAGAGACATTACAAAATGAGGCAATTATAAAGTGAGTGATAGGATTAGACATTTTCAACAGGATTGAGATTGAATACAAAATCTTAGGAAGAAACAAATATGTAGTCACCAAGAGGAATGACATTTGAAAGCATTAGGTAACCTGGACATGGATGTTTTTAGTAATCCATGTTCACTTTCCATTTAGGATTTGGTACGATCATAAGTGTGACCTTTGCATTTTGTGCCCAGAAAATTATTGTGATAAAATGTATATGTAGATCATGTGACATGAGTATTTCTTCCACCATTTCTGTGAGCAATATTTGAAGACATATAAATTAGTATTGGGGGTACAAAGTGGTGTACCCTGTGTCTATGAATATAGAGATAATGCATGAATAGAACATACTCTGAATAAATAATATAAATTGTTCCACTTTAAATAATGGATTGAATTGATATCTGAAAATATATAAGAAATCATATATTGACATACAATCATTCATTCCAACCAGTTATATGTCTAATTGTAATCTTAGGGTTATGTTTATCATGAAGTGTGTGTGAGTTTTGCTTCAAAAGTGATTATGGAAATTGAAAATAATGTGTTTGGAAAGAAGTCTCATGAAATTACCAGTCAAGAATTATGGAGGAATACATGTGTTCTGAAGCAGGAAGTGATTGAAATCGAAACAAATGCCTATAAATTTGCTAAATTGTGGATGAAATATATATCGTATAATGTGCATAAACTGATGAAATAGTAATGTACCAGTGTTGAATAAAAATGAACGTCAAAATACACATCATGTCCCATAGGAATCTACTTGCATTGATGTTAAACTGGGTCAGTTACTGTAGAAATATTAGGATTCACGTGAATCATTAGTTTTCTTTCTTTTATTTTAAATTTTTATTTATGGTTGTTCAAAACATTACATAGTTCTTGATACATCATATTTCTCACTTTCATTCAAGTGGGTTATGAACTCCCATTTTTACCCCATATACAGATTGCAGAATCACATCAGTTACACATCCATTGATTCACATATTGCCATACTAGTGTCTGTTGTATTCTGATGCCTTTCCTATCCTCTACTATCCCCCCTCCCCTCCCCTCTCCTCCCCTCTTTTCTCTCTACACCCTCTACTGTAATAAATTTCTCCCACTTGTATTATTTTTCCCTTTCCCCTCACTTCCTCTTGTATGTAATTTTTTATAACACTGAGGGTCTCCTTCCATTTCCATGCAATTTCCCTTCTCTCTCCCTTTCCCTCCCATCTCTCATCCCTGTTTTATTGTTAATCTTCTTCTCATGCTCTTTGTCCCTACTCTGTTCTTAGTTACTGTCCTTACATCAAAGAAGACATTTGGCATTTGTTTTTTAGGGATTGGCTAGCTTCACTTAGCATAATCTGCTCTAATGCCATGCATTTCCCTGCAAATTCTATGATTTTGTCATTTTTTAATGCAGAGTAATACTCCATTGTGTATAAATGCCACATTTTTTTTATCCATTCATCTATTGAAGGGCATCTAGGTTGGTTCCACAGTCTTGATATTGTGAATTGTGCTGCTATGAACATTGATGTAGCAGTGTCCCTGTAGCATGCTCTTTTTAGGTCTTTAAGGAATAGACCGAGAAGGGGAATAGCTGGGTCAAATGGTGGTTCCATTCCCAGCTTTCCAAGAAATCTCCATACTGCTTTCCAAATTGGCTGCACCAATTTGCAGTCCCACCAGCAACGTACAAGTGTACCTGTTTCCCCACATCCTTGCCAGCACTTGTTGTTGTTTGACTTCATAATGGCTACCAATCTTACTGGAGTGAGATGGTAACTTAGGGTGGTTTTGATTTTCGTTTCTCTGACTGCTGGAGATGGTGAGAATTTTTTCATGTACTTGTTGATTGATTGTATGTCCTCCTCTGAGAAGTGTCTGTTAAGGTCCTTGGCCCATTTGTTGATTGGGTTATTTGTTATCTTATTGTATAATCTTTTGAGTTCTTTGTATACTCTGGATATTAGGGCTCTATCTGAAGTGTGAGGAGTAAAGCTTTGTTCCCAGGATGTAGGCTCCCTATTTACCTCTCTTATTGTTTCTTTTGCTGAGAAAAATCTTTTTAGTTTGAGTAAGTCCCGTTTGTTGATTCTAGTTATTAACTCTTGTGCTATGGGTGTCCTATTGAGGAATTTGGAGACAGACCCCACAGTATGTAGATCGTAGCCAACTTTTTCTTCTATCAGACACCATGTCTCTGATTTCTTATCAAGCTCCTTGATCCATTTTGAGTTAACTTTTGTGCATGGTGAGAGAAAGGGATTCAGTTTCATTTTGTTACATATGGATTTCCAGTTTTCCCAGCACCATTTGTTGAAGATGCTATCCTTTCTCCATTGCATGTTTTTAGCTCCCTTATCAAATATAAGATAGTTGTAGCTTTGTGGATTAATCTCTGTGTCGTCCATTCTGTACCATTGGTCCACCCGCCTGCTTTGGTACCAGTACCATGCTGTTTTTGTTACTATTGCTCTGTAATATAGTTTGAAATCTGGTATCGCTATACCGCCTGATTCACACTTCCTGCTTAGAATTGCTTTTGCTATTCTGGGTCTTTTATTTTTCCATATGAATTTCATGATTGCTTTATCTATTTCTACAAGAAATGCTGTTGGGATTTTGATTGGCATTGCCTTAAAACTATAGAGAACTTTTGGTAATATCACCATTTTGATGATGTTAGTTCTGCCTATCCATGAACAGGGTATATTTTTCCATCTTCCAAAATCTTATTCTACTTCTCTTTTTAGGGTTCTGTAGTTTGCATTGTATAAATCTTTCACCTCTTTTGTTAGGTTTGATTCCCAAGTATTTTATTTTTATTTTTTGAGGATATTGTGAATGGAGTGTTTTTCCTCATTTCCGTTTCAGAAGTTTTGTCACTGATAATACAGAAATGCCTTTGATTTACGCATGTTGATTTTATATCCTGCCACATTGCTGAATTCATTTATTAGTTCTAGTAGTTTTTTTGTAGAAACAGACACTTCAGAAATACATAAGAATTTTTTTTAATTTACTCCTTGATGTCTTCTATAACCCATTGATCATTCAGTAACCTATTGTTCATTCTCCAAGTGATGTATGCTTTTTCCTTCCTTCTTTTATCATTGATTTTTAGTTTCATTCCATTATGATCAGATAAGATGCATGGTATTATCTCTACTACTTTATACTGTCTAAGAGTTGCCCTGTGACATAATATATGATCTATTTTTGAGAAGTATCCATGTGCTGCTGAGGAAAAAATGTAACTGCTTGATGTTGGGTGGTATATTCTATATATGTCAATTAAGTGTAGGTTATTAATTGTGTTATTGAGTTCTATAGTTTCCTTATTCAACTTTTGTTTGGAAGATCTGTCCAGTGGTGAGAGAGGTGTGTTGAAGTCTCCCATGATTATTGTATGGTGGTCTATTAGACTCTTGAACTTGAGAAGAGTTTGTTTGATTAACATAGCTGCACCATTGTTTGGGGCATATATATTTATGATTGTTATGTCTTGTTGGTGTATGGTTCCTATGAGCAGTATGTAGTGTCCCTCTTTATCCCTTTTGATTAACTTTGGCTTGAAATCTATTTTATTTGATATGAGTATGGACACTCCTGCTTGTTTCCGAAGTCCATATGAGTGATATGATTTTTCCAAACCTTTCACCTTCATTCTATGTATGTCTTTTCCTATCAAAAGAGTCTCCTGTAGGCAGCAGATTGTTGGGTCTTGTTTTGTGATCCATTCTACTAGCCTGTGTCTCTTAATTGGTGAGTTTAAGCCATTAACATTTAGGGTTATTATTGAGATATGGGTTGTTCTTCCAGCCATATTTGTTTATTTCTGTTACTAAACACGGTTTGTTTTCCTCTTTGATTATTCCCCCCCTTTAATGTCCTACCTCCCACTGTTGGTTTTCATTGTTATTTTCCATTTCCTCTTCCTGTAAAGTTTTGCCAAGGATGTTTTGAAGAGATGGTTTTCTAGCTGCAAATTCTTTAACTTTTGTTTATCGTGGAAGGTTTTAATTTCATCTTCCATCCTGAAGCTTAATTTCGCTGGATACACAATTCTTGGTTGGAACCCATTTTCTTTCAGTGTTTGAAAAATGTTATTCCAGGATCTTCTAGCTTTCAGAGTCTGTGTTGAAAGATCAGCTGTTATCCTGATTGGTTTACCCCTAAATGTAATCTGCTTCCTTTCTCTTGTAGCTTTTAAAATTCTCTCCTTATTCTGTATGTTGGGCATCTTCATTATAATGGGTCTAGGTGTGGATCTCTTATGATTTTGCACATTCGGCGTCCTGTAGGCTCCTAGGACTTGGGATTCTGTCTCATTCTTCAAGTCTGGGAAAATTTCTTGTATTATTTCATTGAATAGATTGCTCATTCCTTTGGTTTGGACCTCTATACCTTCCTGTATCCCAATGACTCTTAAGTTTGGTCTCTTTATGTTATCCCATACTTCTTGGATGTTCTGCACATGGTTTCTTAACAGTCCTGCTGAGCTGTCTATATTCTTTTCAAGTTGAAATACTTTGTCTTCATTGTCTGATGTTCTATCTTCTAAGTGTTCTACTCTGCTGGTAGTATTCTCAATTGAGTTTTTAAGTTGGTTTATTGCTTCCTGCATTTCTAGGATTTGTGTTTGTTATTTTTTACAACCTCTATCTCCCTGTATAGTTGTTTTTTTGCTTCTTGGATTTGTTTATGTAATTCATTGTCAAAGTGATTTTTCATTATCTGATTTTGCTGTCTAATGTATTCCTTGAGACTCCACATCATCTTAAGCATGTATTTCCTGTATTCTTTATCTGACATTCCATCTGCTGCAGCTATTACCTCTTCTAAAGTTGTGTTGACCTGCATTGCTTGTGGTCCTTTCTTTCCTTGTCTTTTCATACTGCTCGCGTTTCTTTCTGCTTGGTGAAACTGTTGTTTTTTTGAAATTTTCCCCCTATATATTTATATTGCTCTTGTGTAGTTGAAAAGCCTCCCTTGCAGGGGCGGGGTCGGCTGTGCTGCTCCTCCAATTGGGGTGATCTATCTACCATGATGACGGGCCGCTTTGCCTGTTCCGCCAGTAGGTTGCAGGTGTGCCTACCTTGCTGGAGCGGGTGGTGGCTCTGTTCTGCCCCTACTCCAATTGGGATGTCTTGACTACCATGCCAGCAGGTCGCTGGGCCTGTTCCGGGCACGGGCGAAGGATCTGCTCTGCCCCTACTCCAATTGGGGTGATGTGACTACCTCACTGGCAGGTCGCTGTGCCTGTTCTGGGCGCGAGCGGCTGCTCTGCTCTGCCCCTACTCCTATTGGGGTGATGTGACTACCATGCTGGTGGGCCACTGTTCTTCTACTGGGCTCAGGAGAAGGCTCTGCTCTGCCACTACTCCAATTGGTGTGCCGTGTCTACCACGGTTGCAGGCCACTGGGCCTGTTCCGCCGGTCAGTCACAGGTCTGCCTACATTGCGGGCACGGTAAGTGGCTCTACTGGGCCCCTACTCCAATTGGGGTGACGTGACTACCATGCCTGCGGGTTGCTGGGCGTGTTCCCGGCACGGGCAGTGGCTATGCTCTTCCCTTACTCCAATTGGGGTGACATGACTATCATGCCGGTGGGTCACTGGGCCTGTTCCGGGTGCGGGCGGCTGCTCTGCTCTGCCCCTCTGGCTTGATGACAAAGTGAGAGAGACTCAGGTGTTTCTGACTCACTTTCTTTACCAGGAGACCAACTGTTTCTGTCACTGCTGGTTTCGATGAAGTTATCTCCTCCACCGCTTTCTGATGACATCAGATCTCTGCCATGTTGGTATCCCATGCGAATGGCAGCATTTCGTTCCCTCTGCCGGGTGACCAAAGCAATGGGTGAGTCCTGACTGGCCCTCCCAAGCCCCGTCTCAATCCTGTTGCCACTGCCTATGAAGGCTCGGTTGGTATTTACCTCCACAGTATTCAGCAAGACCCGGACTGAGAAGCAGTTTCCTAGGGTTCTTTAGCCCTAGGCCAGATCAGTTCCGGGAGCCAGAATTCGGCTGCTCTGGGCTCGGTGTATGTTCTGATAGGAGCAGGCTCAAGGAAGCAGTTTCCGCGGGTTCTTTACCACTGAGCCTGAGTAATTTGTCTGTGAGACACAGGCGAATGACAGCCTGAAATTACCTCTTCTATAGCTGAATGACCTGTGATCATTCGAAAACAGGGATGGTGAAGTAAGCTCTCCAAGATGGTGGCCGCTGGCTTCCTCTGTGGTCTGATCAGTGTGGAGAACCGAATTTGACCGCTTCCTTCCCCAGTCTCAAACCCAGAATTCAGCACTGAGCACAGTGATTGCACAGCTGGCAGGAGCCTACAGAATCCGCACTGCTGTATATTTGCATTGCTATCTCGTCGTTTCCCAGCGAGCGCCGCAGACTCTAGCCGCGGGGTGATTGGCTGAATAAGCAGCCTGACTCTCCATGCGGACAAATCACTTGCGTTTGAGCCCCCGTAGCTCATCCTCGTGAGATGGAAATACATGCACTAGGTTTTGGAGCACCCCAATTTTGATGGAAATTCCTAACAAGATAGGTTTTAGCCGTTCTAACTCATCATTCTCCCGAAAAGTGACGCGGTACATGGGGGTGATGCACTCCCTTCACCGCCATCATATGATCCCCCGAAGTTAGCTTTCAGTACTAGGAAACAAATATGTATTTCAGGTGGATGAATATTTATGAGAATAATCTTGTGAAAAGTTGATTATAAATCCACATACATGAATATGAATGAATTTAGGGAGTGTATAATAAGACAAATATATTTCATATTTTGAAAAATCTGGAGCATGAATACATATGTGTGTGTGTGTGTATATATATATATATATATATATACACACACACACACACACAGAGACATTAAAAAGTAGCATTATGTATGCCAATCGAAATTCACAATGAAATATATATCATCCACAGATCCAAAAATATTCATATTAATGAACATGGATTTATGTTGTTCAACTAGGAAGCTCACTCATATGTTGAATTTTCAGTTCCAACAGCGTTTAGTAGGAGTGATCTCTTCTCACAATTTGTATCTGCCAAGTCAGCCACCTCACAAAATGTACATGTGATACCAGGTAGAATTCTATATGTGCATATAAAAATACATGTGCTGAATAGGCTACAGAGAAAGGGAGACAGGAATTCACATATTTGTTAACTTTAAAAACACATGGAGAACTATTTCAATTAAAAATTGACTAGATTTATAACACCTACCCTTTATCATGCAAAAGGCAAGTCCAACTATACACCATGCTTCCTGTGAACTGCTTGTATTTCAATTCTGTTTGGGTTATTTTTCTCCATCATATTAGGATTAGTAGTCAGAGTCTAGTAGGGTATGGGTTAGTGTCAGGGATTCAGTATTTCGAATGGAAAATTGGAAAATGAATCCAATGTGTATGCAAATATGTGCTACACAAAAATCTTCCCACTCTCATCCAGAACAATGCCTTGACATTACCTTCACCCCAAGTAAGACACAATTAGAGGAGAAGAGTTAGAAAATCTGTGAATACATATCTGGAATGGAAAATGCTCAGGAGTTCACAACCTTGGAGGTGGTAGAGGAGTTTCCAAAAGTAAGGGACAGGATAAACACTCCACAAACATGGAGCTCTGCTGGCCTAAAGACTTCTTGAGAAACTGCCTCTGAGGTTGGGCACTTGAAATATATGTTGTTGTCAGGAGCTTTAGCTTCCTTTGTAGTGAGACCATCAAAGCTGGGTCTGCATCTATGTGACCTGGAGGACATGGTTTCTTATTTTCCAATGAACATGAGGCAGCAGTGCTGAATTCTCTCTTTGTAGGTAAACTGTGGCCACTGGGGGCTAAGTGTCTCCCCGTGTGGACTGTGAAGCCATTTGGTCATCCTCCACTTTTCGTGGTGTTTCTTGCTGCTGCACTGGGAGTTTGGTATTTGCTTCACGAAATACAAGGAGTTCAACTGGGACACAGTGCTGGAGGGAGTTCTGTCACGTGTGGTGGGTCAGGGTCTGCAGGAGAATGCACCAACCAGGCTTCTATCCCACATAGCTTGCCCCCTTGACCATAGCAATCTGATTCTGAACATTGCCCTGAAACCTCTCCATATAACAAGATGCCTTTACATACAAGGGTCTGCTGGCTGCACCATGTCAGTCACAAGCCATTTGGAAGCCTATGGCAGATGCACATGACCCCACCACAGATGTTTTAACACACAACTGCACACCACTGCTCTAGGCCCACTACTCAGCAGGCTCCAACTTACTGGCATCTCTGTTCTACACCATTTTCATGAAACCCAGTCAATCAAGGCACTGTCTGGTACACTCATGATCAGCAACAGGACATCCAAAGGTTCTCCAGTGCCACCTGGTCATGGGAATTTCAAAAATTTCATGGTATTTATCTAGCCATTTTTCAAGGATGAAGTTGGAGGCACTGTAGGTTTCAATTCATTCAGGAACCATTAAATGTTGAGGAAGCTCATTTCAATGAAAGCTCTGGAGAATTCTCAGAGGCAAGGCTTCCCAATGAGTGGCCAAAAGGTCACATGAAGCCAGGTCCATTGAGGTCTACAATGTAAGGTCCATGTGTGTTTTGACTCTCAACTATGGCTGCCAAGTCTTTCAGAATAAAATCATGTGATATCCTGGCTGAGATTCCCAGTGCTCTGTGGAAAGCCACCCTGGGCCTAGATCTCAGTTTCCAAGGGCGACTCTCATGCTTGGCCGCCGAAAATCCCAACACAATTCATGACAATACTTCTCTGAGGTCAATTCCAGAACTCAGTCTCTAAGGGGAATCACACCATAGTTTAAATCCAGGTGGAAGCAGTCATCTCTTCCAACCGCCACACAAATGACCACAATTAAAACCAAAACACTCCCACATAGACCTCATATACTTCCATATAGACACTCATCATAACCTCTGGCTGGAGGTTTCCATGAGGGGCACATCCAAAGACAGTGTCCAAAATAAGCTCCCTTGCCCCTCATTTGCCTAAAGTCAGGGTGGCCTGGACACCCTTCCTGTGAACCAGGAGTGATCAAATAGGCCTGCCGTTAATACTGCTCTGCTTCTCCAATTTGAGGCCTACTGACTGTGGGGTTTAGATTCTTTATGTGAATTGGAGTCAAGAGAAAACACAAGCACCTCTGCAGGGATTTGAAGAACTCATTTGACCCAAAAGATCCCTATTCTCAATTGATGGAGGTCAGGAAACTAAGAGAGGAAGGCAAGAAACTTCATCCACAATAACTGATCTTTTTGCCATTTTGGTTTTGGATGCACATATGGGATCTTTCTTCAGATCCATCTGGTGCTGAGAATCTAAGCCACAAACCTACACAGGGCCAAGATGCTGATTCAGACACATCCCTTTCCAAAGGAATTAAGCAAAGAGCCACTTTTGATGCCCTTTCATTTCCATTTGAAAACTATTTTCTTCAGGCTTCACAAAGTGTGGCCTGAGGCAAAGACCTTTCTGACATTCAGGGCAACAGAAGAATAGGTAAGCAAAATGCCCAAAGCAGGGTTTCTCCACTGAGACTTTCCTGGTCATACTGATATCTGAGTTTTCTGAGATGCTCCCATTCCCTTCAGCTATTCAGTACATGGCCATTTCACAGAGTTTGGAGGTGGTGCATATCTTGGACACAAAACCATGAGCCTATTCTTGAGATTGGCTAGAATTCAGGAAGAATACCGGAACTTAGGAAGGTAGTAGGTGTTGCCCATCCATAAGGCAAGCCGCAGACCATTCATAAATTGGGCAGGATGAATGCTGGGAAGCTTTCTACTAGAGAGGACACATCTATTGATGCATTCTCTTTTCTAATGTCTACAACCACGGACACAGTGGGATACACAGACATAGAAACACTTGCCTTGTCAAAAGACTTACTAGAAACAATTCACAGCAAACTAAACAATCCAAATTTCCTACCTGTTCTCAGAACATGAGACAAAACCACAAAGCCACACGCACACCCACAAACACACAGACCCCCAAGTAGGTCTGTGACTATCCGGAGTGTCCTCTGACTGGTGGTCCATAATATATTACCCCACAATGGGCTGTCCTGTCTCAGATCTGGTCTCCATGGCCAACTCTGTGATGCTGTCAAGAGCCAGCGGTGAGCCACTACCTGCTTTCTCAGGAAAGACCCCTCTTCAGACCTTCCTGGGATTTGGCCTTCCTCACATCAGTAGGTACCAAGAAAGACTGACTCTGTCATTGGTAAATCCAAACAAGTTTGACCACTGGGACTTGGACTGGGACTGGCTCTGTGTGCCTGGCTTCCTGTATCGCAAGTTCAGAGAGTTCCATCACCAAGGAAGTGAGGTGAGGTCACTTCCATCAGGAACTGAATGAGGTCACTACCTTGGCAACCACTTTGTCCTAACAGTTGCTTCCAAGGGTCCCAATAGATGGAGGCTGCCCCTACTTCCTGTGACACTTTCACAAGTTAGAATGGTACATCATCCATAGGCACCCAGGAACAGCTATCCACACAGGCCTGGTTTGGTCCATCTTCTCTACAATAAGAAGAGAGAGGCTGATTCAGACACATCCCTTCATCCTGACCAGGTTGTTAGCCATGGAAGATGACTTTTGCTCTCTCAGGTCCTTCATACCTGCCTACAACTTCTCCGGGTATCATTTCTGCATGGACCTTTGAGGTTCTCAGCAGGTGGACGGTCCCCTACTTCCCTGTATTGTAAGAACAACTCTGTCCCTGCTCTTCTGTAAAATGAGATTGAGGGAACACTGTATGTTTAGGGTTCATAACAGGTTCGATTTGGGTTAGGAATCATTCTGTGCGATGAATAAAGGTATTGGGAACCTGTGAGATTTACAAAAATATAGAGTGAAATATAAGTATTAACACAGAAATCTAGGTATGATTTGAAGCCCAGAAGGGCATTGGGCCCTTGATTGGGATACTTAGCTTTGAATTATGTTCTCTAAAGATGTCTCAGATAATTCAATATACAATGGCATAGGACCTTGTACCTTGCATGATCGAGTGTAGTAGAGAACATCCAGTCAAAAAGGGATAGTCGGTGGATTAGGAAGATAGTCGGTAGGTTAAGAAAGAAGAGTGAGTATAGGATTTGGAACAAAAGTTCTTTAGCAATAGGGTTTCGGATAGAGTGTAAATGTAAATGTCAGCACATGTGAAGAGTGGGTCACAGTGATGAACTGGAAAAAATATGTAGGAAAGCAGATATCTATAGAAACATTAGGAAATCAGGCAAAGTATAAAGTGAGTGAAAGGATTAGACATTTTCAACAGGCTTGAGATTGAATATATCATCTTAGGAAGAAACAAATATGTATTCACAATGGGATAGACATTTGAGAGCATTAGGCAACCTGGACATGGATGTTTTTAGTAATCCATGCTCACTTCCTATTTAGGTTTTGGTACAATAATAAGTGTGACCTTTACATTTTTTGTCCAGAATATTACTGTGATAAAATGTATATGTAGATGAGGTGACATGAGTATTTCTTCCACCATTTCTGGGAGCAATATATTGAAGATGTAAAATTAGAATTGGGGGTACAAAGAGGTGTACCATGTGTCTATGAATATAGAGATAAAGCATGAATAGACCATACTGTGAATAAATAATATAACTGGTTCCACTTTAAATAATGGATTGAATTGATATCTGAAAATATATAAGAAATCTTATATTGCTATACAATCATTCATTCCAACCAGTTATACATCCAATGGTAATATTAGGATTATGGTTTATCATGAAGGGTGTTTGAGATTTGCTTCATAAGTGATTATGAAAAACGAAAATATTGTGTTTGGAAAGAAGTGTCATGAAAGGACCAGTCAAGAAACATGGAGGAATGCTTGTGTTCTGAAGCAGGAAGTGATTGATCATGAAACAAATGCCTATAAATTTTCTAACTTGTGGATGAAATATATATCCTATTATGTGCATAAACTGAAGAAAGAGTAACGTACCAGTGTTGAATAAAAATGAACGTCAAAATACACATTATGTCCCATAGGAATCTACTTGCATTGATGTTAAACTGGGTCAGTAACTGTAGAAATATTAGAGTTTGTATGCACCATTCACTGAAGTTAGTTTTCAGTACTAGGAAACAAATATGTATTTCAGGAGGATGATTATTTCTGAGAATAATCTTGTGGTAAGTTTGTTATAAATCCACATATATGAATATGAATGAATTTAGGGAGTGTATAATAAGACACATATTTTTCATATTTTGAAAAATCTGGAGAGTATATATATATATATACATACATACACACAAACACGCACAGACATTAAAAAGTAGCAATACAGGAGATCCAACATGGCGGCGGGCATGGAGAAATCAAGTCTCTGACCTCTTCAGCTGCGCGGGCATATGGAGTCGTAAACTGTCTAAATGCTGTTTGCTCAGAATCACTAGGCAATGTTGACCTGACGTGGATCTGGGGCGAACAGTCTGGGCCCTGCAGAACACACACAGAGCCCAGGTCATCTGCATTCAAGCTCAGATTCGCCTGCTTCTCGTGACTCAGCACTAACGTTCCCGCTGAAATAACTGGTCGGCCCTTCTGAATTTACAGAGGTAAAAGCCAAATGAGCCTTCATAGGCGGTGGCCACAGGATTGAAATGGGGCTTGTGAGAGACAGTCAGGACCCACCTGTTGCATTGGTCACCAGGCAAAGGGAACAAACGGTCACCATTTGCATGGGATACGACCATGGCAGAGAACTGTCGTCATGGGCGGAGGAGATAACTTCATTGAAACCAGCGCAACAGGTGTGTAATCCCCTATCCATCTCTCTCCACACAGCGGGGAAATATTAAGGGCCCCTCCCAGCTCTCCCGTAAGGGCCCCTCCCAGCAATCCCATGAGCATGATATCCAGACCGAGGGAATCAGGGAATCAGGAGTGGTGCGGGACTCGTGGCACAGAATTCCCGGCTACCGCTCCCACCAGTGCTGACAACTGAGGTCTCTTGCACCAGCTACCGGGGGCATGGCTACCGGAGGGCAAGCAAATTCGCTGGGGTTTCTCAGCCCCAAGCTCTACAAACTTAGGTTCTGAGGGAGGCAAACAGGGACAGTGTGCCCAGGCGTTCATGAAAACAGGGCTACCAGGAGCAGAGACCTGGCGTGTAGCCAGTATTGTGGTGAGCATCACAGTTGAGTGGGGCCTGGTGTGAGGAAACACAAGAGAAGGCCCTAGGCACTCAGGATTGGAGACCCAACCAGTCTGGGAGGAAGAGCTGCTGCACAGTGATTGGTTCCCACCTATTGAGAGGAGAAGCTTGGCCCAGTGCGCACAGCTCCACCTACTGGAAGAGAAGTTAATTGAACTCTATGATTGCATGTATTATTATTATTTTTTTATTTTAATTTTTTTTCTTTTTCTTTCATTTTCATTTTTTTGTTGTTCTTTAACTTTTTTCAATGTTTTTATTTTTTTATTTTTATTTTGTTATTATTATTATTTTAAATTTTAATTTTCATTTTTTAATTATCATTATTATTTTTTAAAAAAATATTTCTTTCTTTATTTTCTATATTTTTTCTTTTATCTTTTCATTTCTTTTCAATTTTCTTATTCCCCCTTCCTTGAATTCTACCTGCCTACTCTCATTCTCTTTAGTGACTTCTTCCCATCCCTTCTAATAGCTTTCCTCCCAAGATTCAAATAAATTTATAAGAGTAAGCAGTAACTCAGCAGTCAAATAGAACAAGAAGTAACATGAGCAGCATAAAAAAGCAAGGAAGAAAAGGAGTACAAACAATGAAGGACAGCCTAAATATTCAGAAGAAACTAGAATCATCAGAAAAATGGTCATATAAAGAACTCAAGGAATAACTTAGACAGATGGAATGGAACCTTAAAGAGGATACAAGACAGCAAATCCAAACAGTGAAAGAACACATGGAAAATGAATTACATAAACAGATAAAAGAAGAAGGTAAGAATCTTTATCAGGAGATAGAGATTATAAAAAAATTCAAACAATAATTCTAGAAATGAAGGAAATGATAAACCAAATTAAAAACTCAATTGAGAGTATCACTAACAGAGTGGAGCAAGTAGAAGACAGAATGTCAGATAATGAAGACAAAATATATCATCTTGAAAAGAGTCTAGCCAACACAGAAAGGATGGTAAAAAATCACGAGAAAAACATCCAAGAGATATGGGATAACATAAAAAAAGAAAAAAAACTTATGAGTCATCTAGATAGAGGAAGGTACAGAGATTCAAACCAAGGGAATGAGTAACCTGCTGAATGAAATAATTACAGAAAACTTTCCAGAAATAAAAAAAGAAATGGATACACAAATTGTAGATGTATAGAGGACACCGAGCACAATAAATCACAGTAGACCAACGCCAAGACACATTGTTATGAGATATCCAATATACAGAAAAAGAGAAAATATTAAAAGCTTCAAGATAAAGGAGGCAGATTACATTCAGGGGTAAACCAATAAGGTTAACAATGGATTTTTCATCACAGACACTGAAAGCGAGAAGATCGTGGAACAACTTATTTCAAACAATGAAAGACAATGGATGCCAACCAAGAATTCTGTTTCCAGCAAAATTAAGCTTCAGGTATGACAACGAAATAAAAATCTTTCATGATAAACAAAACCTAAAAAAAATTGCAGCCAGCAAACCAGCATTGCAAAGTGTCTTGAGCAAAACACTACACGAGGAAGAAATGAAAAACAACAACCAAAACTATCAGTGGGAAGTGCCTCAGTAATGACAGAGGGTGGGGGAAAAGCTAATCATGGAGAAACAAACTAAATTAAAAAAAGATAAATAATCAAACATGGCTGGCAGTACAAACCATATATCAATAGTAACTCTAAACATTAATGGCTTAAACTCTCCAATAAAGCAACATAGGATTGTAACTTGGATTATAAAAAACAAATTCAACAATATGTTGCCTCCAGGAGACACATCTGAATGGAAAAGACATACACAGGCTGAAGGTGAAAGGTTGGAAAAAATATACCATACACATGGTCCTCGTAAGCAAGCAGGGGTGGCCATCCTCATATTGAATAAAATCGACTTCAAGACTAATTTAATCAAAAGGGATAAGGAAGGACATTATATACTGTTAAAAGGAACCATTTACCAACAATACATAAAAATTATCAATATTTACACACCAAATAATGGTGCTGTGACGTTCATAAAACAAATTCTCCTCAAGTTCAAGAATCAAATAGACCACAACACAATAATAATGGGTGACTTCAACACACCTCTCTCACCATTGGACAGATCCTCCAAACAAAAGTTGAATAAAGAAACTATAGAACTCAATATCACAATCAGTAACCTAGACTTAACTGACATATATAGAATATATCAACCATCATCCAGTGGATATACTTTTTCTCAGCAGCACATGGATCCTTCTCAAAAATAGACCATATATTATGCCATAGGGCAACCCTCAGTAAATATAAAGGGGTGGAGATAATACCATGAATTTTATCTGATCATAATGGAATGAAACTGGAAACAAATGATAAAAGAACGAAGGAAAAATACTACATCACATGGAAAATGAACAATACATTACTGAATGATCAATGGGTTACAGAAGACATAAATGAGGAAATCAAAAAATTCTTAGAGATAAATGAGAATACATACACAACATATTGGAATCTATGGGACACAATGAAAGCAGTTTTAAGAGGGAAATTCATCACCTGGAGGTCATTCTTCAAAAAAGGAAAAACCAACAAATAAATGAGCTCACACTTCATCTCAAAGCCCTAGAAAAGGAAGAGAAAACAACAGCAAATGTAGCAGAAAGCAAGAAATAATTAAAATCAGAGTGGAAATCAATGAAATTGATCGATAGACCCTTAGCATGCTAACGAAGAGAAAAAGAGAGAGAACTCTAATTACTAACATATGGGATGAAAAAGGCAATATCACAACAGATGCTACAGAAATACAGAAGACAATTAGAAATTATTTTGAAAACCTATATTCCAATAAAATAGAAAATAGTGAAGACATCGATAAATTCCTTAAGTCATATGATTTGCCCAGACTGAGTCAGGAGGATACTCACAACTTAATCAGACCGATATCAATAGATGAAATAGAAGAAGCAATCAAAATGCTACCAACCAAGAAAAGCCCAGGACCAGATGGGTATACAGCAGAGTTTTACAAAACCTTTAAAGAAGAATTAATACCAATACTTTTCAAATTATTTCAGGAAATAGAAAAAGAGGGAGCTCTGCCAAATTCCTTCTATGAGGCCAACATAACCCTGATTCCGAAACCAAACAAAGACACCTCAAAGAAAGAAAACTACACACCAACATCTCTGATGAACCTAGATGCAAAAATCCTCAATTAAATTCTGGCGAATCGGATACAAAGGCACATCAAAAAATTGTGCACCATGATCAAGTAGGATTCATCCCTGGGATGCAAGGATGGTTCAATATACGGAAATCAATAAATGTTATTCACAACATCAATAGACTTAAAGATAAGAACCATATGATCATCTCAATAGATGCAGAAAAAGCATTCGACAAAGTAGAGCATCCCATTATGTTCAAAATATTAGAAAAACTAGGGATAACAGGAACTTACCTCGACATTGTAAAAGCTATCTATGTTAAGCCTCAGGCTAGCATCATTCTGAATGGAGAAAAATTGAAGGCATTCCCTATAAAATCTGGAACAAGACAGGGATGTCCACTATCACCACTTCTATTCAATATAGTTCTCGAAACACTGGCCAGAGAAATTAGACAGACGAAAGAAATTAAAGGCATAAAAAGAGGAAAAGAAGAACTTAAATTATAACTATTTGCAGTTGACATGATTCTATATATAGAAGACCCAAAAGGGTCTACAAAAAAACTACCAGAACTAATAAATGAATTCAGCAATGCGGCAGGATATAAAATCAACATGCATAAATCCAAGGCATTTCTGTATATCAGTGTCAAAACTTCTGAAACGGAAATCAGGAAAAACACTCCATTCACAATATCCTCAAAAAATAAAAATAAAATACTTGGGAATCAACCTAACAAAAGAGGTGAAAGATTTATACAATGCAAACTACAGAACCCTAAAAAGAGAAGTAGAAAAAGATCTTAGAAGATAGAAAAATATACCCTGTTCATGGATACGCAGAACTAACATCATCAAAATGGTGATATTACCAAAAGTTCTCTATAGGTTTAACACAATGCCAATCAAAATCCCAACGGCATTTCTTGTAGAAATAGACAAAGCAATTATGAAATTCATATGGAAAAATAAAAGACCCAGAATAGCCAAAGCAATTCTAAGCAGGAAGTGTGAATCAGGCGGTATAGCAATACCAGTTTTCAAACTATATTACAGAGCAAAAGTAACAAAAACAGCATGGTACTGGTACCAAAACAGGCGGGTGGACCAATGGTACAGAATGGAGGACACAGAGATTAATCCACAAAGCTACAACTATCTTATATTTGATAAAGGAGCTAAAAGCATGCCATGGAGGAAGGATAGCATCTTCAACAAATGGTGCTGGGAAAATTGGAAATCCATGTGTAACAAAATGAAACTGAATCCCTTTCTCTCACCATGCACAAAAGTTAACTCAAAATGGATCAAGGAACTTGATAACAAATCAGAGACATGGCGTCTGATAGAAGAAAAAGTTGGCTACGATCTACATACCGTGGAGTCGGTCTACAAATTCCTCAATAGGACACCCATAGCACAAGAGTTAATAACTAGAATCAAGAAATGGGACTTACTCAAACTAATTTTTTTTTTCTCAGCAAAAGAAACAATAAGAGAGGTAAATAGGGAGCCTACATCCTGGGAACAAATCTTTACTCCTCACACTTCAGATAGAGCCGCCCTAATATCCAGAGTATACAAAGAACTCAAAAAATTAGATAATTAGATAACAAATAACCCAATCAACAAATGGGCCAAGGAACTGAACAGACACTTCTCAGAGGAGGACATACAATCAATCAACAAGTACATGAAAAAATGCTCACCATCTCCAGCAGTCAGAGAAATGCAAATGAATACCTCCCTAAAATACCATCTCACTCCAGTAAGATTGGTAGCCATTATGAAGTCAAACAACAACAAGTGCTGGCGAGAATGTGGGGAAACAGGTACACTTGTACATTACTGGTGGGACTGCAAATTGGTGAAGCCAATTTGGAAAGCGGTATGGAGATTTCTTGGAAAGCTGGGAATGGAACCACCATTTGACCCAGCTATTCCCCTTCTTGGTCTATTCCCTAAAGACCTAAAAAGAGCATGCTACAGGGACACTGCTACATCGATGTTCATAGCAGTACAATTCACAATAGCAAGACTGTGGAACCAACTTAGATGCCCTTCAATAGATTAATGGATAAAAAATGTGGCATTTATACACAATGGAGTATGACTCTGCATTAAAAAATGACAAAATCATAAAATTTTCAGGGAAATGCATGGCATTAGAGCAGATTATGCTAAGTGAAGCTAGCCAATCCCTAAAAAAACAAATGCCAAATGTCTTCTTTGATATAAGGAGAGTAACTAAGAACAGAGTAGGGACGAAGAGCATGAGAAGAAGATTAACATTAAAACAGGGATGAGAGGTGGGAGGGAAAGGGAGAGAGAAGGGAAATTGCATGGAAATGGAAGGAGACCCTCAGGGTTATACAAAATTACATACAAGAGGAAGTGAAGGGAAAGGGAAAAATAATACAAGGGGGAGAAATTTGTTACAGTCGAGGGGGTAGAGAGAGAAGAGGGGAGGCGAGGGGAGGGAAGGGGGATAGTAGAGGATAGGAAAGGCAGCAGAATACAACAGACACTAGTATAGCAATATGTGAATCAATGGATATGTAACTGATGTGATTCTGCAATCTGTATGCGGGGTAAAAATGGGAGTTCAGAACCCACTTGAATCAAAGTGAGAAATATGATATATCAAGAACTATGTAATGTTTTGAGCAACTGATAAAAGAAAAAAAAATAGCAATATATATGCCAATCGAAATTCATCATGAAATATATATCATCCACAGATCCAAAAATATTCATTTTACTGAACATGGATTTATGTATAATGTTATTCAACTATGAAGCTCACCCATAGGTTGAATTCTCAGTTCCAACAGCGTACAGGAGGAGTGATCTCTTCTCACAATTTGTATTTGCCAATTCAGCCAACTCACAAGTATGTACGTATGATACCAGGTAGGATTCTCTAAGTGCATATAAAATACATGTGCTGAATAGGCTACAGAGAAAGGGAGACAGGAATTCACATATTTGTTAACTTTAAAAACACATGGAGAATTATTTCAACAAAAAAATTGACTAGATTTATAAATCCTATACTATATAATGCAAAAGGCAATTCCAACTACACACCATGCCTCCTCTGAACTGCTTGTATTTCTATTCTGTTTGGGTTATTTTTCACCATCATATTAGGATTATTAGTCAGAGTCTAGTAGGGTATGGGTTAGTGTCAGGGATTCAGTATTTCAAATGGAAAAATGGAAAATGAATCCAATGTGTATGTAAATATGTGCTACACAAAAATCTTCCCACTCACATCCAGAACAATGCCTTGATATTACCTTCGCCCAAGTAAGACACAATTAGAGTAGAAAAGTGTGAAAATCTGTGAATACATATCTGGAATGGAATATGCTCAGGAGTTCACAACCTTGGAGGTGGTAGAGGAGTTTCCAAAAGTAAGGGACAGGGTAAACACTCCACAAACATGGAGCTCTGAGAGCCTAAAAACTTTATGAGAAACTGCCTCTGAGTTTGGGCACTTGAAATATATGTTGTTGTCAGGAGATTTGGCTTCCTTTGTAGTGAGACCCTCAAAGCTGGGTCTGCATCTATGTGACCTGAAGGACATGGTTTCTTATTTTCTAATGAACATGAGGCAGCAGTGCTGAATCCTCTCTTTGTAAGTAAACTGTGGCCACTGTGGGCTAAGTGTCTCCTGTGTGGACTGAGAAGCCATTTGGTCATCCTCCACTTTTCATGGTGTTTTTGCTGCTGCACTAGGAGTTTGGTATTTGCTTCACGAAATACAAGGAGCTCAACTGGGACACAGTGCTGGAGGGAGTTCTGTCACGTGTGGTGGGTCAGGGTATGCAGGAGAATACACCAACCAGGCTTCTATCCCACATAGCTTGCCACAATAACCATAGCAACGTGATTCTGAACATTGCCCTGAAACCTCTCCATATAACAAGATGCCTTTACATATAAGGGTCTGCAGGATGCACCATGTCAGTCACAAGCCATTTGGAAGCCAATGGCAGATCCACATGGCCCCACCATGATGTTTTATCAAATACATGCCCACCACTGCTCTAGGCCCACTACTCGGCAGGCACCAAATTACTGGCATCTCTGTTCTACACCATTTTCATGAAACCCAGTCAAACAAGGCACTGTCTGGTATACTCATGATCAGCAACAGGACATCCAAAGGTTCTCCAGTGCCACCTGGTCATGGGAATTTCAAAAATTTCATGGTATTTATCTAGCCATTTTTCAAGGATGAAGTTGGAGGCACTGTGGGTTTCAATTCATTCAGGAACCATTAAGTGTTGAGAAAGCTCATTTCAATGAAAGCTCTGGAGAACTCTCACAGGCAAGGCTTCCCAAAGAGTGGCCAAAATGTCACATGAAGCCAGGGCAATTGACGTCTACAATGTGAGGTCAAATTGTGTTTTAACTCTCAACTATGGCTGCCAAATCTTTCAGAATAAAATCATGTGATATCCTGGCTGAGATTCCCAGTGCTCTGTGGAAAGCCACCCTGGGCTTAGACCTCAGTTTCCAAGGGCGACTCTCATGAATGGCCTGTTAAAATCCCAACACAATTCATGGCAATACTTCTCTGAGTTCAGTTCCAGAACTCAGTCTCTAAGGGGAATTACACCAGAGTTCAATCCCAGGTGGACCCAGTCATCCCTTCCAACCGCCACAAAAATGACCACAATTAAATCCAAAACACTCCCACATGGCACTCATCTTCTTCCATATAGACACTCATAATAACCTCTGGTAGGAGGTTTCTATGAGGGGCGCAGCCCAAGAAAGTGTCCAAAATAAGCTCACTTGCCCCTCATTTGCCTAAAATCATGGTGGCCTTGGCTCTCTTCCTGTGAACCAGGAGTGATCAAATATTCCTGCTGTTAAAGTGTTCCGCTTCTCCAATTTGAGGCCTACTGGCTGTCAGGTATAGATTCTTTATGTGATTTTGAGTCATGAGAAAACCCAAGCACATATGGGCTAGCCTCTGCAGGGATTTGAAGAACTCATTTGACCCAAAGAATCCCTATTCTCACTTGATGGAGGTCAGGAACCTAACACAAGATAACAAAAAAATTCATCCACAATGACTGCTCTTTTTGCCATTTTGGTTTTGGAAGCACATGGGATCTTTCTTTAGATCCATCAGGTGCTGAGAATCTAAGCGACAACCTCACACAAGGACAAGAGGCTGATTCAGACACATCCCATTTCAAAGCAATTAAGCAAAGAGTCACAGGTGATGCCCATTCTTTTCCATAGGAAAAAAGTTTTCTTCAGGGTTCACAAAGGGGTGGCCTGAGTCAAAGAACTTCCTGACATTCAGGTTAATAGAAATATAAGTAAGCAAATGGCCCAAAGCAGGGTTTCTCCACTGAGACTTTACTGGTCACACTGATATCTGAGTTTTCTGAATTGCTCCCATTCCTTCACCTATCCAGTACATGGCCGTGTCACAGAGCCTTGTGGTGGTACATATCTTGGACACAAAACCATCAGCCTATTCTGGAGAGTGGCCAGAATTCACGAAGAAAACAGGAACTTAGAAAGATAGTAGGTGTTGCCCATCCATAAGGCAAGCGGCAGTCCATTCATCAATTGGGCAAGATTAATGCTGGGAAGCTTTCTACTACAGACAACACATTCATTGATGCATTCTCTTTTCTAATGTCTACAACCACGGATACACTGGGACACACAGACATAGAAACACTCACCATGTCAAACTACTTACTAGAAACAGTCCACTCCAAACCAAACAAACCGCCTTTCCTACCTATTCTCAGAACATGAGAAAAAAACCACAAACTCACACCCACAACCGCAAAGGCACCTCCTTCCCCCAAGTAGGTCTGTGACTATCTGGGGTACCTTCTGACTGGTGGACCATATTATGTTCCCTTGAAATGGCCTGTCCTGTCTCAGATCTGGTCTCCTTGGCCAACTCTGTGAAGTTGTCAGGAGCCAGCAGTGAGCCACTACCTGCTTTCTCAGAAAAGGCCCCTCTTCAGAGCTCTGCTGGCATTTGGCCATCCTCTCATCACTAGGTACCAAGAAAGACTGACTCTGTCCTTGGGAAAAGCAAACAAGTTATCCCACTGGGACTTGGACTGGGACTGGCTATGGATCCCAAGTTCAGAGAATTCCATCACCAAGGAAGTGAGGTAAGGTCACTTCCTTCAGGAACTGAATGAGGTCACAGCCTTGGTAACAACTTTGTCCTAACAGTTGCTTCCAAGGTTCCCATGAGATGGAGGCTGCCCCAACATCCTGTGACACATTCAGAAGTTAGAATGCTATATCAACCATAGGCACCCAGGAACTGCTCTCCACAAAGGCCTGGTTTGGTCCATCTTCTCTACAATAAGAAGAGAGAGGCTGATTCAGACACATCAATTCATCCTGAGCAGGTTGTTTGCCATGGAAGATGACTGTTGCTCTCTCAGGTCCTACATAGCTGCCTACACCTTCTCCAAGGATTATTTCTCCATGGATATTTGAGGTTCTCAGCAGGTGGAAAATCATCTACATTCCTATATTGTAAGACCAACTCTGTCCCAGCTCTTCTGTAAGTTATATTAAGGGAAGAGTGTATGGTTAGGGTTAATACCATGCTTCGATTTAGGTTAGGAATCATTCTGTGGGATGAATAATGGTATTGGCAAGAGTATATAGGTGAAATATAAGTATGAAAGCAGAAATCTAGGTAAGATTTGAAGCCCAGAAGGGCATTGGACCCTTGAGTGGGATACTTCGCTTTGAGTTATGTGCTGCACAGTTGTCTCAGATAAATCAATATACAATGGCATAGGACCTTCAACCTTGGATGATTGAATGTTGAAGAGAACATCCAGTCAAAAAGTGATAGTCGGTAGGATTAGGAAGGTAGTCGGTAGGCTTAGAAAGAAGGGTGAGTATTGGATTTGAACCAAAAGTTCTTTAGCAATAGGGTTTTGGGTAGAGAGTGAACGTAAATGTCAGCACATGTGAAGAGTCAGTCACAATGATGAACTGGGGAAAACATGTAGGAAAGCAGATATCAATAGAGACATTAGGAAATCAAGGAAAGTATAAAGAGAGTGATAGGATTAGACATTTTCGACAGGGTTGAAGTTGAATATATAATCTTAGGAAGAAACAAATATGTAGTCACCAATAGGATTGACATTTGAGAGCATTAGGCAAACTGGACATGGTGTTTTTAGTAATCCATGCTCACTTTCCATTTAGGCTTTGGTACAATTGTAAGTGTGACCTTTGCTTATTGTGTCCAGAATAATTCTGTGATAAAATGTATATGTAGATCAAGTGACATGAGTATTTCTCCCACATTTTCTGGGAGCAATATTTTGAAGACGTATAAATTAGTATGGGGGTACAAATAGGTGTACCCTGTGCCTATGAATGTAGAGACAATGCATGAATAGACTATACTGTGAATAAATAATATAACTGGATCCACTTTAAATAATGGATTGAATAGATATCTGAAAATATATAAGAAATGTTATACTGATATACAATCATTCATTCCAACCAGTTATATATCTAATGGTCATCTTAGGGTTATGGTTTTTCATGAAGGGTGTGTGAGTTTTGCTTCAAAATTTATTATGGAAATCAAAAGTAATATATTTGAAAAAAAGTCTCATGAAAAGACCAGTCAAGAAACATAGAGAAATGCATGTGTTCTGGAGCAAGAAGTGATTGAAAGTGAAACAAATGCCTATAAATTTGCTAACTACTGGATGAAATATATATCCTATGATGTGCATAAACTGAAGAAATAGTAATGTACCAGTGTTGAATAAAAATGAACGTCAAAATACACATCATGTCCATAGGATCTACGTGCATTGATGTTAAACTAGGTCAGTTAATGCAGAAATATTAGGGTTGGTATGCACCTTTCACTGAAGTTAGTTTTTAGTACTAGGAAATAAATATGTATTTCAGGTGGATGAATATTTCTGAGAATAATCTTGTGAAAAGTTGATTATTAATCCACATACATGAACATGAATGAATTTAGGGAGTGTATATAAGACACATATATTTCATATTTTGAAAAATCTAGAGAGTATATATATATATATATATATATATATATATATATATATATATACACACACACACACACAGACATTAAAAAGTAGCAATATATATGTCAATCGAAATTCACCATGAAATATATATCATCCACAGATCCAAAAACATTCATTTCACTAACATGGATTTATGTATAATTTTTTCAACTAGGAAGCTCACCCACAGCTTGAATTTTCAGTTCCAACAGTGTTTAGGTGGAGTGATCTCTTATCACAATTTGTATCTGCAAAGTCAGGCACCTCACAAAAATGTACAAGTGATATCAGGTAGGATTCTATATGTGCATATAAAAATACATGTGTTGAATAGGCTTCAGAAAAAGGGAAACAGGAATTCACATAATTGTTAACTTTAAAAACAAATGGAGAACTATTTCAATTAAAAAATGACTAGATTTATAACACCTACCCTTTATATTGCAGAAGGCAAGTCCAATATACACCATGCCTCCTCTGAACTTCTTGTATTTCAATTCTGTTTGGGTTATTTTTCTCCATCATATAAGTATTAGTTGTTAGAGTCTAGTAGGTTATGGTTTATTGTCAGGGATTCAGTATTTTGAATGGAAAATTGGAAAATGAATCCAATGTGTATGCAATTATGTGCTACACAATAATCTTCCCATTCTCATCCAGAACAATGCTGTGACATTACCTTTGCCCCAAGTAAGACACAATTATAGGAGAAGAGTTAGAAATTCTGTGAATACATATCTGAAATGGAAAATGTTCAGGAGTTCACAACCTTGGAAGTGTTAGAGGAATTTCCAAAAGTAAGGGACAGGGTTGATCACCCAAACTGATCTTTCATTAAAATTGGGAGCCATCTTGCCACAAAGCCATGGAAAGATAATTTTTGCTTTCCTATAAATTACTGCAAATTCTGAACCTGCTTGGAATGCCTGCCCATGCCTTGAACTCACCCATGCCTGGCTCTCTGACCAGATAACAGCCCTCTCTGAAACTTTATTGACACCTCATAAATATTGGTCTTCCCTGGCCAGACAACGACACTCTGAGGCTCTAATGGTCCTCATAATTTCTGGTGCTGGGGCCAGCAAAAAAAAGAAATGTAAACTACAATTAGTGTGATGCTTGTCAAAGTTCTGTTTTCTGTAACCCCCCTTTTGTGTAACTTTCTGGGCTATAAAGCTGGGCTGTAAGAAAGGTGGGGTTGCTGTCTTGTTCCCGCCGTTTTGAGAGGGAGAGGCAGCCTGGCCGGTTGAAATAATATGCTTGCCTTAATTTGATTTTAATTGGAGTCAGTGGTCTATTTTTATGTCCTGGTATAACATTTTGGAGTTACCCAGCGAGATGACCATACCAGATCACAAGACCAGACTGCTGGAAATTCTGAAGCTGGCATTTACTCCAGTGCTCTGGGCTGGAGAGCCAAGTTCCAAGGCCTTGGAGTGAGCCTTTGGTCCGGGGAGCACTGCAGTGAACCATCGCACTAAAACTATTAGCAAGCACCTGATGGAGGAGGCCTCCATATGTAAGTGGCGCCTTTTTAACCTCTGATATCTGGTTAAGGGAGATCTCTTCTGATGACATAGAGGTGGCCTGGGGAGGCTCACATATACTCCTGTCCAGGACAGTAACGAGAATCGTTCTGTCCTCTGTTCTTTTCTGTAGGGAATTCCTCTAAAAGGGTAGAGAGGTGCCAAAGGGCACGCAGGAGATCCTACCCCGGAGCTTTAGCAAGACGTTGCATTACTCCTCAGTTTTTATGTTTCGTCGCTGAGTTTCTTTTTCTTTGTGTTTTGTTCTGTGTTCTCTATGTTTTTTGTTTGTTTGTTTTTGTGCATTTTGTTGTGTGATTTCTGTGGTAAAAACTTAAGGATATTGGACATGAACATGGGTAATAAAGCAAGTAAGCCTGACACCCCTTTGGACTGTGTTTTAAGGAAGTGCAATGAACTTTACTCCCCTTTGTTAAGCAGGATGAGAGAAGCCCCTAGCTGGCTGCCTGGAGCACACCCACTGCAGATGGTAATGCCTGCTGGGGACCTTAGAACTGAGTATCTCCCAGGTTAACAAGTGAAACTCCTTTAAAACCCCTTGTCCCTCCAGATCAAGAGAGTCACAACCTTTGGGCAGAGTCCCCTGTGTTTCTCCTTTGTTAGCAAAGCAGTAAACCTCTCTTTTTCTTTTTCTCAAACCCTGTCCTTATTATTAAATTGGTATTAATTGGCTTCAAGGTCAGGAACTGAAATTTAAGTTACAAATTTTGATACACACCCCCGACCCTGGAACTTTTTGAGAGCTGACTTCTGAAATGTTAGGAGATGGAGCGTGCTTGGGGTGGAACCGAACCAGAGGAGCTAATCCTGTAAGTAAAAGACGGGACTGAGGGATGCCCAGCAGCTGCTGAAGCCCTGATGCTTCAGGGAATTCCCTCCTTCCTTCCCTGCACTGTAAGGATTATGCCACCTCTGTCTTCTTAAAAAAGAGAAAAAGAAAAAGGGGACACTAAATGCAGTAAAGTCACCATGGAGACCCTTGATATTACATTTCAGGTTGCGCCTCTGTGAAAACATCTGATCCCCTTGTGGGGACATCTATCGTGCCACTGGTGTAGGAGATTTTTCTCTTACCTGCTCTGTTTTAAAGGCTTCTGTCTGTCAGCCATAGTCTGGAGCTCCTTTCTGTCTGTCTTGTGTCTTTGTTTCTGGCCCTTTAAGACATGTGCAATAATGTGTTGATATTATAAATTGTTTCTTGGGAATGATCTTAGCTGAATGTGTGTCTAAATGATGATGTTTTATTATAACAATCTGGTATCTGAATGGTATTTTGAAGCATTGCACAATCTTGCAGTTAAAAGTTGGGTTTAGGTAATTGTTTAGTTTATGATTTCAGATAATTCGTGCCAGAGAACTTAAATACTTAGGATGGAAAACTAAAGAACTCTACTTCCAAGTTGGCAAGTAACTTCCCAATCATTCAGGCTTTTTTTTTTCACCAATTTTGAATTGGGTAGCCTGGGAAAATGTCACAGTGTGTACCAGTGCATTAATTTGGACAAAGATAGTAAATCATAGTATGGTATCTGTTTACAAAACAAGATGTAAAGATATAAAATTTTGTGAATTGTATCTTAAACTTGTATCATAATTTTCAACATCCTAACCTGAAAATTATGGTTAAAATGCCTTAGGCCTGAGGTGTCTGCTCAGAATAGCAATTTTTTCCTGCTCCTTCCAGACCTCAGCCAGGACTTAGATTGAAATGCAAATGAAAGAAGCCTGCAAGCTCAGTAGGAGACTGATCTGAGGCCTAAGGGGAAAAAAAGTGTAAATTATATGGTACTTACTAATTACTGGCCAGTCATTTTTTCTAGTACTCTTATTTTTTTCCTTAAATTCTGTATTTTTTGAGCTCATGATTTGGATCATACAGACCTAGGTTAATATTTTTCTGATCAGTTCTATCTTTGACTAACAGTGGAGTTTTTGAAACATTGCAATGGAGATTTCACCTGCGAAAAGCTACAAGGCCTTTACTATTATTATGTGTGCACACTTTTGTTATGTGTTGTATGTCTATATATACATATGTCCATATATCATATATATGATATACAAATTAACACATATAAGGAGCGCTCATAAAAAAAGGAGCGCTCATAAATACAAATTTTAAAAAGTGGATCCAAAGATCGTTAATTCACGTGATTTAAATGGTTCACTTTAAATTGGATAAAGAGATAACAATAAATGTCTTTAAATTTAAGCTTACAAGTTTTTCTAGGTGTTCAAAAATCTAATACAATATTAATGTCTATAAAATGTCTAATATGCCTTGGTTCTAGGACTTTTCCTTCAACAAAAAATGGTTTACACTGTTCAATACTTTTGTCTAATATTTTGATAAATAAGTAAAGTAAATTTGATATGGGATTACTCATTCATGAGTACTTTTGTTACATATCTGATTGATTTACTAAGGTGTGTATAAGTTTGTTCTAAAGTCTGTATAAGATTGTAAAAATCAGTCATGTGTTAAAGAGACAAAAATTTCTTAAAACATAAGTTTACCCATAACACTGTGTTTATTAAGTTTTATTTTTCTAGAACAAGCAACCATAAAAATTAAACAACTGATTAAATAAGAACTGTTTTTTTGAGCACTGTACTGCCATTTCTTTAAAAGCTAAACTTGGTTAATGTAGAAACATCAATGTAATTGAGATGCTATTAATGTGCTCATATCTTCCAGGTATACAAGTCTGTAAGGTAGAAACTTTAAAAGAGCATTATATCAAGCTGGTGTTCTGAAGTTGTATGTTAAAAAAATATATATTGGGAATTTATTTACCTGTTATCAAAAATATATGTAAAGATTTATGTTAATTTTAACATTGGGGAACAATTTAAATGTATTTTTAAGTTATTGAGAGCCTAATCTATGTAAAGGTTAAAAACTTTCAGCCTTTCTTTAATTCATGTGTTAAATGTTATATCATATGGTGTTAGCTAATGTTCATGTGACCTCAAACAGTTTATGTAAACTTTGTAAAATGATATTTAAAATACAAAGATCACCTTTAGAACTAAAACACTTAAGATTTATATAGAGCCCTGCCTTACCTGAGATAAGGCTCTGTGTCCTATCTTTCTACATGTGAGAATGACTACGAAAGCAGTAGGTCAGATGTTATTTAATTTAAAGTTATGTTCAAAAGTTTTTTTTTTTTTTTCTCTCAAGATTACTAGGATCTCAAACAGGGGACATAATGTATAACTCAGCCAAAAATTCAGGGTAGCTATTACACGAACTAAGTATTTTTACTCTTGTTAATTTTATTTTGTAATTTCCTTATAAGTGATCTAAAGATTCCCTGTTAGTGTTTTACAGAAGTGTTGCTTTAAGAATACAACATGGGTTCATTTAAGAAAATAAGTCATCACCTACAAGACAGACAGAATAATACAGATCCCAATTAATAAAAAGATAAATAATTTTAAATTATAGACATTAAAGCACAGTACTCTTAATATAAGGCTGTTAAAATGTATTTGCTGGATGTTTAAGATTAGGATTTAAAATTAAAGTTAAAAGAAAAAGGACAAGAAAACCAATATTTGGCTCTTGCCCTCTGGGTCAGTCTGTATCCAGGGAACAGGAGACTTCTCTAAAGAGCTTTGCAACTCTGAGCCACATAAACTCCTGATCAGGGAGATTAATGAGAGCACTGGAGAACAGAAAGCCAATCAGTGCATTTTCTATGAAGAAGAGACTCATCAGAGAAGGGAGATATCCCTGATGCTTCCAAGGGAAGCCACATGGTCAAGCAAGACCTGGACCCACCTAGCGCAAATGGCACTAGCAGAACTGAGAAGCTGCTCTCAAGGTTCCCCAGGAATGACTCCCATAAAAGCTCAGCTGACTGTTCACAATAGATAGAAACAAAAGTCAGTTTGACTGCTTCATCTTAAACACTTAGCAAAAACAGTTAAACCCAAAATACAGCCATTCCTGGGCATTTTAAATAATAATAGTAATAATAATATTTTAAGGTAAACACTTTATGTTAGCCTCCCAAAATAAGTAAGACTGGAGGCTACAAAGAAGGATTCTCAGACAGGAATGCCTGATAACTATATAAAGAGACTATCAAGAGGAGCTGCCAGAGGCAGAAGTTTTTAGTTTAAGGTCTACAGATATTCCTAACCTACACAGGTAGGCTTGGTGTTTGCTAGTACGATTATCCAGCCCTGAGTATCAGAACTAAAGGTTTCTCTATTAGGCACAGAGGTCATACTAGTAAAAGGATTTTGCTAGATAAGATGACATTAAATTATTAAACTGTATCTTATGGGGAGGGACAACTGTAACACTAAAAGTTAAATGTTAAGTTGACAGTCCTGATAACTGGGGATAGTAAAGACTGGTGAGGGAACTTCTATACAGTGACATGTTCCAGCTGCTGCAACATTTATTCAGTACTCATGGTTTTTGTTTCTCTCATAGAAGAACCAATCCCCAGATGATTTTACATCCTGTTCTTCCACAACCAGATTTCAAACCGAACTGACTTCTAAAAGGCAACTCATGTCCCTCACGCCGTGCCCGCTCATGTCACCCTCTCTCAGCTCAGAAGAAGCCAAAATGAGTGACACCTCTCTTCTTACAACAATGGCGCCAAACTTAAATAGACTATCATTTTAAGTAATTAATTAAGTCAGGTAAAATCAGGGAGACCGGTTTTGTGTGAGTTCAAAAATTATGGAGACTGGTACCTGAGTGATTAAAATTCCCTCAGTGCTCTTCCCATACCCTATCAAAGATTTGAAAGGGACACATTAGAAAAGGGGGGAATGATAGACCCAACCTGATCTTTTATTAAAATTGGGAGCCATCTTGCCACAAAGCCATGAAAAGATAATTTTGGCTTAACTATAAATTACAGCAAATTCTGAACCTGCTTGGAATGCCTGCCCGTGCCTTGAACTCAACCATGCCTGGCTCTCTGACCATGAACAACCCTCTCTGAAACTTTATTGACACCTCATAAATACTGGCCTTTCTGGCAGGACAACGACCCTCTCTGAGGCTCTAATTGTCCTCATAAATTCTGATGTTGGGGCCAGCAAAAAAAATGTAAACTACCATTAGTGTGATGCTTGTCAGAGTTCTCTTATCTGTAACCCCCCTTTAGTGTAATTTTCTGGGATATAAACCTGGGCTGTAGGAAAGGTGGTGTTGCTGTCTTGTTCCCGCTATTTTGGGAGGGAGAGGCAGCCCGGGCAGTGGAAATAATAAGCTTGCTTTAATTTGATTTTAATTGGAGTCAGTGGTCTTTTCTTGCATCCTGGTCTGAAAGGTAAACACTCCACAAACCTGGCGCTCTGCCGGCCTAAAGACTTCTTGATAAACTGCCTCTGAGGATGGGCACTTGACATATATGTTGTTGTCAGGAGCTTTACCTTCCATTCTAATGAGACCATCAAAGCTGGGTCTGCATCTATGTGACCTGGAGGACATTGTTTCTATTTTTCCAAAGAACATGAGGCAGCAGTGCTGACTTCTCTCTTTGTAGGTAAACTGTGGCCACTGAAAGCCATGTGTCTCCGCATGTGGACTGTGAAGCCATTTGGTTATCCTCCATTTTCATGGTGTTTCTTGCTGCTGCACTGGGAGTTTGGTATTTGCTTCATGAAATACAAGGAGTTCAACTGGGACACAGTGCAGGAGGGAGTTCTGTCACATGTGGTGGGTAAGGGTTTGCAGGAGAATGCACCAACCAGGCTTCTATCCCACATAGCTTGCCCCCTTGACCATAGCAACCTGATTCTGAACATTGCCCGGAAACATCTCCATTAAGCAAGATGCTGTATATGGAGAGGTTTCAGACATATAAGTGATTCCTGGCTGCACAATGTCAGCCACAAGGCATTTGGAAGTCAATGGCAGATCCACATGGCCCGACCACAGATGTTTTATCACACACCTGCACACCACAGCTCTGGGCCCAATACTCAGCAGGCTCCAACATACTGGCATCTCTGTTCTACACCATTTTCATGAAACCCAGTCAGTCAAGGGACTGTCTGGTACACTCTTGATCATCAACAGGACATCCAAAAGTTCTCCAGTGCCACCTGGTCATGGAAATTTCAAAAATTTCATGGTACTTATCTAGCCATTTTTAAAGGATGAAGTTGGAGGCACTGTGGGTTTCAATTCATTCTGGAACCATTAAATTTTGAGGAAGCACATTTCAAGGAAAGCTCTGGAGAAATCTCAGAGGCAAGGCTTCACAAAGAGTGGCCAAAAGGACACATGAAGCCAGGCCCATTGAGGTCTACAATGTGAGGTCATTGTGTTTTTTGACTCTCAACAATGGCTGCTAAGTCTTTCAGAATAAAATCATGTGATATCCTGGCTGAAATAGACAGTGCTCTGTGGAAAGCCACCCTGGGCTTAGATCTCAGTTTCCAAGGGCGACTCCCATGCTTGGCCTCCTAAAATCCCAACACAATTCATGGCAATACTTCTCTGAGGTCAGTTCCAGAACTCAGTCTCTAAGGGGAATCACACCAGAGTTCAAGCCCAGGTGGACCCAGGCATCTCTTCCAACCACCACACAATTGACCACAATTAAAACCAAAACACTCCCACATGGCCCTCATCTTTTTCCACATAGACACTCATCATAACCTCTGGCTGGAGGTTTCAATGAGGGGCGCAGCCCAAGACAGTGTCCAAAATAAGCTCCCTTGCCCCTCATTTGCCTAAAGTCAGGGTGGCCTGGACACCCTTCCTTTGAACCAGGACTGATCAAATAGCCCTGCAGTTAATACTGCTCTGCTTCTCCAATTTGAGGTCTACTGACTGTCAGGTATAGATTCTTTATCTGATTTGGAGTCATGAGAAAACCCAAGCCCCTATGGGCTAGATTCTGCAGGGCTTTGAAGAACTCATTTGCCCCAAAGGATCCCTATTCTCACTTGATGGAGGTCAGGAGGCTTACAGAGGAAGGCGAGAGACTTCATCCACAAAGACTGCACTTTTGGCCATTTTGGTTTTTAATGCACACTTGGAAACTTTCTTTAGATCCATCAGGTGCTGAGAATCTAAGCCACAGCCTCACACAGGGCCAAGAGGCTGATTTAGACACATCCCTTTCCAAAGCAATTAAGCAAAGAGCCACAGGTGATGCCCAATCATTTCCATTTGAAAACTGTTTTCTTCAGTCTTCACAAAGGAGTGGCCTGAGTCAAAGACCTTCCTGACATTCAGGGCAACAGAACAATAGGTAAGCAAAAGGCCCAAAGCAGTGTTTCTCCCCTGCGACTTTACTGGTCACACTGATATCTGAGTTTTCTGAGATGCTCCCATTCCCTTCAGCTATCCAGTACATGGCCATGTCACAGAGCTTGGAGGTGGTACATATCTTGGACACAAAACCATGATTCATTTCTGGAGAGTGTCCAGATTTCAGGAGGAAATCAGAAACATAGGAATGTAGTACGTGCTGCAAATCCATAAGGCAAGCTGCTCTCCATCGATTAATTGTGCAGGATGAAAGCTGGGAAGCTTTCTACTAGACAGGACATAACCATTGATGCATTCACTTTTCAAATGTCTACAACCACGGACACAGTGGGATACACAGACATAGAAACACTTGCATTGTTAAACGACTTTCTAGAAACAGTCCAGTCCAAACAAACCAACCATCTTTCCTACCTATTTTCAGGACATGAGACAAAACCACAAACTCATACCAACACCCAGAATGGCACCTCCTTCCCCCAAGTATGTCTGTGACTATCCTGAGTGTCCTCTGACTGGTGTCCTACAGTATGATCCCCAAAATGGCCTGTCCTGTCTCAGATCTGGTATCCTTGGTCAAATCTTTGAAGTTGTCAGGAGCTATGGTTGAGTTACTACCTGCTTTCTCAGAAAAGGCCCCTCTTCAGAGCTGTCCTGGCATTTGGCCATGCTCACATCAGTAGGTACCAAGAAAGACTGACTCTGTCCTTGGTAAATCCAAACAACTGAGACCCCTGAGACTGGGACTGGGACTGGCTCTGGGTGCCTGGCTTCCTGCATCCCAAGTTCAGAGAGTTCCATCACCGAGGATGTGAGGTAGGTCACTTCTTTCAGGAACTGAATGAGGTCACTGCCTTGGCAACAACTTTGTCCTAACAGTTGCTTCCAAGGGTACCATGATATGCAGGCTGCCCCTACTTCCTGTGACACTTTCACAAGTTAGAATGGTATATCAACCATAGACACCTGGGAACAGTTCTCCACACAGGCCTAGTTTGGTCCATTTTTTCAACATTAAGAAGAGAGAGGCTGATTCAGACACATCCCTTCATCCTGACCAGGTTTTTTGACATGGAAGATGACTTTTTCTCTCTCAGGTGCTTCATAGCTGCCTACATCTTCTTCAGGGATCATTTCTGTATGGAACTTTGAGGTTCTCAGCAGGTGGAAGATCCCCTACATTCCTGTATTGTAAGACCAACTCTGTCCCTGCTCTTCTGTAAAGTTAGATTGAGGGAACAGTGTATGGTTAAGTTTAATAACAGGTTCGATTTGGATTAGGAATCATTCTGCGGGATGAATAATGGTATTGGGAACCTGCAATATTTACAAGTATATACAGGTGAAATATAAGTATGAAAACAGAAAAATTTGAAATCCAGAAGGGCATTGGGCCCTTGATTGGGATAATTAGCTTAGAATTACGTTCTGCAAATATGTCTCAGATAAATGGATATAAAATGGCATAGGACCTTGTACCTTGGATGATTGAATGGCAAAGAGAACATCCAGTCGAAAAGGGATAGTACGTAGGATTAGGAAGATAGTCGGTATTTTTAGGAAGAAGAGTGAGTGTAGGATTTGGAACAAAAGTTATTTAGGAATAGGTTTTCGGGTATAGAGTGAATGTAAATGTCAGCACATGTGAAGATTCAGTCACAATGATGAACTGGGGAAAATATGTAGGAAAGCAGATATCAATAGAGATATTAGGAAATCAGCCAAAAATAACGTGAGTGATAGGATTAGACATTTTCAAAGGGTTGGGTTTGAATATATTTTTACAGGAAGAAGCAAATATGTAGTCACCAATAGGATTGACATTTGAGAGCATTAGGCAACCTGGACATGGACGTTTTTTGTAATCCATGCTAAATTTCCATTTATGCTTTGGTATAATCATAAATGTGAACTTTGCATTTTGTGTCCACAATATTACTGTGATAAAATATATATGTATATCAGGTGACATGAGTATTTCTTCCACAATTTCTTTGAGCAATATTTTGAAGACATATAAATTAGTACTGGGGGTACAATTAGGTGTACCTTGTCTCTATGAATATAGAGATAATGCATGAATATACCATACTGTGAATGAATAATATAACGGGTTCTAACATTAAATAATGGATTGAATTGTTATCTGAAAATATACAGGATATCTTATGTTGATATACATACATTCATTCCAACCAGTTATACATCTAATGGTAATATTAGGGTTATGGTTTATCATAAGGAGTGTGTGAGTTTTGCATCAAAAATGATTATTGAAATAAAAAATAATGTATTTGGAATGAAGTCTCATGAAAAGACCATTCAAGAATCCTGGAAGAATACATGTGTTCTGAAGCAGGAAGTGTTTGAATGTGAAACAAATGCCTATAAATTTGTGAACTTGTGGATGAAATATATATCCTATGATGTGTATAAACTGAAGAAATAGTAATGTACCACTGTTGAATAAAAATGAACGTAAAATACACATCATGTCCCATATGAATCTACCTGCATTGATGTTAAACTGGGTCAGATATTGTACAAATATTAGGATTTGTATGTACCATTCACTGAAGTTAGTTTTCAGTACTAGGAAACAAATATGTATTTCAGGAAGATGAATATTTCTGAGAATATTCTTGTAAAAAGTTGAATATAAATACACACATAAATATGAATGTATTTAGGGAGTGTGTAATAATACACATATATTTCATATTTTGAAAAATCTGGAGAGTATATATATATATATATATATATATATACACACAAACACACACACACACAGAGAGAGACATTATAATACACACACAGAAATTAAAAAATAGCAATATACAAGCCAAACGAAATTCACCATGAAATGTATATCATACACAGATCCAAAAATATTCATTTTACTGAACATGGATTTATGTATAGTGTTGTTCAGCTAGGATACTGACTCATAGGTTGAATTTTTGGTTCCAACAGCGTTTAACAGGAGTGATCTCTTCTCACAAATTGTATCTGCCAAGTCAGCCACCTCACAAGAATATACGTGTGGTACCAGGTAGGATTCTATATGTGCATATAAAAATACATGTGCTGAATAGGCTACAGACAAAGGGAGATAGGAATTCACATATTTGTTAACTTTAAAAACACATGGAGAAGTATTTCAACAAAAAATTGACTAGATTTATAACTCCTACCCTATATAATTCAAAAGGCAAGTCCAACTGTGCACCATGCCTCCTCTGAACTGCTTGTATTTCTATTCGGTTTGGGTTATTTTTCTCCATCATATTAGGATTAGTAGTCAGAGTCTAGTAGGGAATGGGTTAGTATGAGGGATTCAGTATTTCGAATGAATAATTGGAAAATGAATCCAATGTGTATGCAAATATGTGCTACAAAAAAATTCTCCCTCTCTCATTCAGAACAATGCCTTGACAGTAACTTCGCCCCAAGTAAGACACAATTAGAGGAGAAGAGTTAGAAAATCTGTGAATACATATCTGGAATGGAAAAAGCTCAGGAGTTCACAATCTTGGAGGTGGTAGAGGATTTTCCAAAAGTAAGGGAGAGTGTAAACACTCCACAAACATGGAGCTCTGCTGGCCTAAAGACTTCTTGAGAAACTCCCTCTGAGGTAGGGCACTTGAAATATATGTTGTTGTCAGGAGCTTTAGCTTCCTATGTAGTGAGACCATCAAAGCAGGGTCTGCATCTATGTGACCTGGAGGACTGGTTACTTATTTTCCAATGAACCTGAGGCAGCAGTACTGAATTCTATCTTTGTAGGTAAACTGTGTCCCCTGGGGTCTAAGCGTCTCCCCGTGTGGACTGTGAAGCCCTTTGGTCATCCTCCATTTTTCCTGGTGTTTCTTGCTGCTGCACTGGGAGTTTGGTATTTGCTTCATGAAATACAAAGAGTCCAACTGGGACACAGTGCTAGAGGGAGTTCTGTCATGTGTGTGGTGTCAGGGTCTGCAGGAGAATGGACCAACCAGGCTTCTATCCCACATAGCTTGCCCCCTTGACAATAGCAACTTCATTCTGAACATTGCCATGAAACCTCTCCATATAACAAGATGCCTTTACATTTGAGGGTCTGCTTGTTGCACTGTGTCATTCACAAGCCATTTGGAAGCCAATGGCAGATCCACATGGCACCAACACAGATTGTTTATGAAAAACCTGCCCACCACTGCTCTAGGCCGACTACTCAGCAGGCTCCAACATACTGGCATCTCTGTTCTACACCATTTTCCTGAAACCCAGTCAATCAAGGCACTGTGTGGTATACACATGATCAGCAACAGGACATCCAAAGGTTTTCCAGTACCATCTGGTCATGGGAATTTCAAAAATTAGATGGTATTTATCTAGCCATTTTTTAAGGATGAAGTTGGAGGCACTGTGAGTTTCAATTCATTGAGGAGCCATTAAATATTGAGGAAGCTCTTTTCAATGAAAGCTCTGGAGAACTCTCACAGGCAAGGCTTTCCAAAGAGTGGCCAAAAGGTCACATGAAGCCAGTCCCGTTGAGGTCTACATGTGATGTCCATGTGTGTTTTGACTCTCAAATATGGTTTCCAAGTCTTTCAGAATAAAATCATGTGATATCCTTGCTGAGATTCCTAGTGCTCTGTGGAAAGCGACCCTGATCTCAGTTTCCAAGGGCAACTCTCATGAGTAGCCTCCTAAAATCTCAACACAATTTATGGCAATACTTCTCTGAGATAAGTTCCAGAACTCAGTCTCTAAGGGGAATCACACCAGAGTTCAGGCCCAGGAGGACCCAGTCATCTCTTCAAACTGCCACACAAATGACCACAATTAAAACCAAAACACTCCCACATGGGCCTCATATTCTTCCATATAGACACTCATCATAACCTCTGGCTGGAAGTTTCCATGAGGGGTGCAGCCCAAGACAGTGTCCAAAATAAGCTCCCTTGCCCCTCATTTGCCTAAATTCATGGTGTCCTGGACACCCTTCCTTTGAACCAGGAGTGATCAAATAGCCCTGCAGTTAATACTGCTCTGCTTCTCCTATTTGTGGCCTACTGACTGTCAGGTACAGATTCCTTATGTTATAATAGTGCTTGATTCCCAGACTCATAGTTCTCTTTGGTGTTGGCTGCCAGTAGCAGATCATCCACATATTGGGGTAGGGTGACTTCGGGGTGTGCAGTTCTGAAGTCGTTGAAGTCCCTGTGGAGGGCTTAATCAAAGAGAGTGGGGGAGTTTTTGAACCTCTGTGGGAGTCTAGTCCAGGTTAGTTGGCCAGATTTTCCTGTTTCTGGGTCTATCCACTCGAAAGCAAACAGCAACTGACTGTCCTTATGTAGGGGCAAGCAGAAGTAAGCATCTTTTAAGTCCAGCACTGTGTATCTTTCCTGCTATGGATTCAGAGTGCTAAGCAAATTATATGGATTGTGTACCGTGGGGTGAATGTCCTGCACTCTGTTGTTGATCTCTATTAGGTCTTGAACAGGACAGTAGTCCCTGGTTCCTGGATTTCTTACTGGTAGCAGGGGAGTATTCCAGGCCGATTGACAGGGCCTTAGAACCCCAAGAGTCAGGTATTTCTGAATATGGGGCCTTATCCCATCCTTAGCTTCTTTGCTTAGAGGATATTGTTTAACACTGATTGGAGAGGCAGAGGCTTTTAATTCTACTACTATTGGAGGTTGTTTTATGGCTAGACCTAACCCAGCAGTTTCTGCCCAGGCATTAGGATAATCTTTTATCCATTTCTGGGGTAGTTTGCCTGTTTGATCAGTCCTAGGGGGAGAGAAGGGTTGATGTTCATCTTCTATGGACATAGTCAAAGCCATGACTACAGGAGTTTTTACTGAAGTCTTTAGAAACTCCAGTTGGGGACCATCAGGGTTAAAGGTTATTCTAGCCCGGAGTTTGGTAAGCAGATCCCTGCCCATCAATGGGGCCGAGCATTCTGGGATTACTAGGAAAGAGTGGTAGACTTTTCCCTTTCTTAGGTCCATAGTCCTGTTAGTTGTCCAAGCCCGATATCTACTGCCATTAGCCCCTTGAACTAGGGACCATTTATTTGATAGGGGGCCCAGTGGGGTCTTAAGGGCTGCGTATACTGCTCCTGTATCCACTTCAAAGTTCACTGGAGCCCCCTCAACTTCAAATGTTACCCTGAGCTTGGGGAGGGGATCCGAGCGCCGACATTCCTAGTCCTCTTCTAGAGTCAGCACGGCGGGCTGGCATGGCTGCTTCTTTTGGGGGCACTCTTTGGCCCAGTGTCCTTTTTCTTTACAGTAGGCACATTGATCTGAGGCCAGGGGCAGCCTTTGGTGTGGGCCCAGGTATCCCATCCTGTCTCCCTGCTTTTTAACTTCTGGCCTATTTGCTGCTGTGACCAGAACCTTAGCCAATGCTTTAATCTGCCTTTTGCTCCTTTCATCCTCCTTTGTTCCCGTTCCTTCTCTCTCCTCTGTTCCCTCTCCTCCTCAGTTTCTCTCTTATAATATACTTTCTCAGCTTCTCTGACTAAATCTCTTAAGGTCATATCTTCTAATCCATCTAGATGTTGTAACTTTCTCTTAATATCTAGGGTAGCCTGCTCGATAAAGGCCATTGCAACAGATGCCTTTTGGTCCTCTGCCTGAGGATCAAAAGGAGTATACTTCCTATTTGCTTCCATAATTCTCTTCAGAAACATAGAAGGAGATTCATTAGGCCTTTGGATAATCTCCCTTACCTTGGCCAAATTAGTCGGCCCTCTGTCGGCCACTCGGAGACCCGCTATTAGAGCCCGGCGATAAGTGGACAGATGCTACCTACCTTCAACGGTGTTGGGATCCCAGTTGGGTTGGTTCATGGGCCCGTAGGGACGGAGAGGGAACATCACAGGGGCTTCCGAGTTTTTTATTATCCGTCGCCGGCGGGAGAAATATAAGTATGAAAACAGAAATCTAGGTAAGATTTGAAGCCCAGAAGGGCATTGGGCCCATCATTGGGATACTTAGCATTGAATTACGTTCTGCAGAGATGTCTCAGATAAATCTATATACAATGGCATAGGACCTTGTACCTTGGATGATTGAATGTTGAAGAGAACATCCAGTAAAAAAGAAAAAGTCGGTAGGATTATGCAGATAGTAGATAAGTTTAGGAAGAAGAGTGAGTATAGGATTTGGAAAAAAAAGTTCTTTAGCAATAGGGTTTCGGGTAGAGAGTGAACATAAATATCATAACATGTGAAGAGTCAGTCACAATGATGAACTGAGGAAAATATGTAAGAAAGCAGATATCAATAGAGACATTAGGAAATCAGGCAAAGTATAAAGTGAGTGATAGGATTAGACATTTTCAACATGGTTGAGGTTGAATATATAATCTTTGGAAGAAACAAATATGTAGTCACCAATAGGATTGACATTTGAGAGCATTAGGCAATCTGGACATTGGTGTTTATAGTAATCCATGTTCACTTTCCATTTCCGCTTTGGTACAATCATAATTGTGAACTTTGCTTTTTGTGTCCAGAATATTACTGTGATAAAATGTATATGTAGATCATGTGACATGAGTTTTTCTTCCACCATTTCAGGGAGCAATATTTTGAAGATGTATTGGGGGTACAAAGAGGTACACACTGTGTCTATGAATATAGAGATAATACATGAATAGACCATACTGTGAATAAATCATATAACTGGTTCCACTTTAAATAATGGATTGAATTGATATCTGAAAATATAAGAAATCTTATATTGATATACAATGATTCATTCCAACCAGTTATACATCTAATGGTAATATTATGGGTATGGTTTATCATGAAGGGTGTGTGAGTTTTGCTTTAAAAGTGATTATGGAAATCGAAAATAATGTGTTTGGAAAGAAGTCTCATGAAAATACCAGTCAAGAATCATAGAGGAATACATGTGTTCTGAAGAGGAAGTGATTGAAAGTGAAACAAATGCGAACTTGTGGATGAAATATATATCCTATGTTGTGCATAAACTGAAGAAATATTAATGTACTACAGTTGAATAAAAATGAACGTCAAATTACACATCATGTCCCATAGGAATCTACTTGCATTGATGTTAAACTGGGTCAGTTACTGCAGAAATATTAGGATTTGTATGCACAATTCACTGAAGTTAGTTTTCAGTACTAGGAAACAAATATGTATTTCAGGTGGATGAATATTTCTGAGAATAATCTTGTGAAAAGTTGATTATAAATCCACATACATGAATATGAATGAATTTAGGGAGTGTATATAAGACAAATATATTTCATATTTTGAAAAAACTGGAGAGTATATATATATATATATATATATATATATATATATATATATATATATACACACACAAAACACACACACACACACAGACATTAAAAAGTAGCAAAATATATCCCAATCGAAATTCACCATGAAATGTTTATCATCCACAGATTAAAAAATTTCATTTTACTGAACATGGATTTATGTATAATGTTGTTAAACTAGGAAGCTCACCCATAGTTTGAATTTTCAGTTCTAACAGCATTTAGGAGGAGTGATCTCTTCTCACAATTTGTGTCTGCCAACTCAGCCACCTCACAAGAATGTACGTGTGGTACCAGGTAGGATTCAATATGTGCATATAAAAATACATGTGCTGAATAGGCTACAGAGAAAGGGAGACAGGAATTCACATATTTGTTAACTTTAAAAACACATGCAGAACTATTTCAATTAAAAATTGATTAGATTTATAACACCTACCCTATATCATGCAAAAGGCCTGTCCAACTATACACCATGCCTCTTCTGAACTGCTTGTATTTCAATTCTGTTTGGGTTATTTTTCTCCATCATATTAGGATTAGTAGTCAGAGTCTAGTAGTTTATGAGTTAGTGTCAGGGATTCAGTATTTCGAATGGAAAATTGGAAAATGTATATGATGTGTATACAAATATGTGCTGCACAAAAATCTTCCCACTCTCATCCAGAACAATGCCTTGACATTACCTGGGTACAAAGTAAGACACAGTTAGAGGAGAAGAGTTAGAAAATCTGTGAATGCATATTTGGAATGGAAAATGCTCAGGAGTTCAAAACCTTGGAGGCGGTAGAGGAGTTTTCAAAAGTAAGTGACAGGGTAAACACTCCACAAACATGGAGCTCTGCCGGTATTAAGAGTTCTTCAGAAACTGCCTCTGAGGTTGGGCACTTGAAATATATGTTGTTGTCAGGAGCTTTAGCTTCCTTTGTAGTGAGACCATCAATGCTGGGTCTGCAACTATGTGACCTGGAAGACATGGTTTCTTATTTTCCAATGAATATGAGGCAGCAGTGCTGAATTGTCTCTTTGTATGTAAACTGTGGACACTGGGGGCCAAGTGTCTCCCCGTGTGGACTGTGAAACCATTTGGTCATCCTCCACTTTTCATGATGTTTCTTGCTGCTGCACTGGGAGTTTGGTATTTGCTTCACCAAATACAGGAGTTCAACTTGGACACAGTGCTGGAGGGATTTTTGTCACGTGTGTTGGGTCAGGGTCTGCAGGATAATGCACCAACCAGGCTTCTATCCCACATAGCTTGCCCCCTTGACCATAGCAACCTGATTTCGAACATTGCCCTAAAACGCTCTCCATTCAACAAGATGCCTTTACCTATAAGGGTCTGCTGGCTGTACCCTGTCAGTCACAAGCCATTTGGAAGCCAATGGCAGATCCACATGGCCCTACCACAGATGTTTTATCACACACCTGCACACCACTGCTCTAGGCCCACTTCTCAGCAGGCTCCAACTTACTTTCATCTCTGTTCTACACCATTTTTATGAAACCCAGTCAATCAAGGTACTGACATGGTTGTTTTTAGTAATCCATGCTCACTTTCCATTTCACTTTGGTGAAAGGTTAATAAAATAGGTACTTGTCACTTCCTGTTTTTCTGTATTCTTAACAAAACACTGTAGAAATCTTGAGAACTGTTTGCTAATTTTGTTCCCAGAATATGCTGTTCCCAACTGCCAAACTGCAGAATGTACTCCTTCACCCAGTTGCACGCAAACTGCCCACTCGCTCTGACCCATCAATAAATTTCCCTCCCTGCCCTCTCCAAGGAAATTATATAAGCTCTGCTTAAGCTGTTCTCAGGGCTCTCTGCTCTATTCAAGTGAGCTCTGAGCCCCAGCATGCTGGACCCCCAATAAACCCTTTGTTTTTGCTGAGTGATAATGGTATACTGTTCTGGACTTAAAAGATGCTTTCTTTTGCTTACCTCTGCATAAAGATAGTCAGTTGCTGTTTGCTTTTGAGTGGGTAGACCCAGAAACCAGAATGTCTGGTCAACTAACTTGGACTAGACTCCCACAGGGGTTCAAAAACTCCCCCACTCTCTTTGATGAAGCCCTCCACAGGGATCTCAACAACTTCAGAACTACGCACCCCAAAGTCACCCTGCTTCAATATGTGGATGTCCTGCTACTGGCAGCCAACACCAAGGAAAACTGTGAGTCTGGGACCCAAGCACTATTATCCAAGCTTGCTCAACTTGGGTATAGAGCTTCTGCCAAAAAGGCCCAAATTTGCCAGCAAGAAGTAATCTTCCTGGGCTATTCCCTTAGGGGCAGTAAATGATGGCTCATTGAGCCCAGAAAACAAACCATTGTGCAGATACGACCCCCATCTAACAGGAGACAACTCAGAGAGTTTCTTGGGACTGCTGGCTTTTGCAGGTTATGGATACCTGGGTTTGTGTTCTTAGCTGCTCCTTTATACCCGCTGTTAAATGAGGATGCCCAATTCCAATGGACCCCTGAGCACCAGCAAGCTTTCGATAACATTTAAGGACAGTGACACTGAAATCCTCAACTTCACTGAGCCCAGCCTGCAATTTCAGAAAGCCCTACACTATGTTAAAAATGTACATCAACTCACTCACCTTGGTTCAAAGAAACTGCAGGCATTCCTGAAGGATCAAGAACAGAGTTTTTGACTAACTGACTCACAGCAAAAGGAAATATCTGAATGGGTAACAAAAGCCTGTTGGGTCTGTCAATTGGTTAATGCTTACACTTCCAAGCTTCCTGCAGGAAAGCACCTACGAGGAACCAGACAAGGACAATTCTGGGAAGTGGACTTTACTGAAATTAAGCCAGCAAGGTATGGACTTAAATATCTCCTAATCTTTGTAGATACATTTTCAGGTTGGATTGAAGCCTTTCCCACAAAATAAATAAAAAAAAACAATGGTGCAAATGGTGTTCAAGAAGATCCTGAAAGATATTTTTCCAAGATACAGCCTGCCTAAGGTAATAGGGTCTGATAATGCACTGGTGTTCATGGCCCAGGTAAGTCATGGGTAGCCAGGACCCTGGGGATTAATTGGAAGTTACATTGTGCTTATAGACCCCAGAGTTCAGGACAGGCAAAAAAATAAATAGAACCATTAAAGAGACCTTAACGAAATTAAGCTTAGAGACTGGCATAAAAGATTAGACTATGCTCCTGCCTTATGCACTGTTTCATGCAAGAAATACTCCCTCTGTTTCTTTGTGTAAACTCACCCCCTAAGAAATTCTCTATGGGGCCCGTCCTCCAGTAAGGGACATAACCCCAACTCTAAGACCTAAGGATCCCTTCAACACCCCCTTGCTTGACAGACTTAAAACTCTTGAAAGAACTCAGCGATACCTGTGGAAACAGCTGGCCATTGCCTACCAACCTGGGTACGAGGGGACTACACATCGATATCAAGTAAGAGACTTCATCTACATAAGACAACATCAGGTGTCATCCCTGGAACCCCGCTGGAAAGGACCATAACAGGTGCTACTTATAACACCTACAGTGGTAAAAGTAGACGGAATCACTTCCTGGATCCATGCCTCTCATCTCAAGCCTGTGCCCTGTCCAGACTCTGGCTGGAAACTGGAAAAGAATGGTAACCCTTTCAAACTGCGTATTTGCCATGTGGATAAGGCTATACACTCTCCCCTTGGCCACCAGTAGTCCTAACCCTCATCAGCCCGTTCAGCAGCGATGGCTGATCACAAATCCTACTAGACAAGAAGTATGGTCTATCTCGCATACAGCCCCCTTAGGGACCTGGTGGCCATCTCTCCACCCAGACATTTGTCAGCTGGCTATAGGTCTTTCCTATTGGGATATCCCTGATTAGGGGATCCCACTAAAATTCCATTAAATCCCTTCTGTACCATAGATAATGGAAACAAACATTATGGATGTAGGGAAACGAGAGCCAGATGTGGGTTGGCTAGCCTAGATTACTATGTTTGCCCGGCCGACTATCAAAGCCACAAACAGCCATGGATGTGTGTGGGAAAAGCCGACTTCTTCTGTAAGTCATAGGGATGTGAGCATACAGGGGGTGCCTGGTGGAACCCAAACTCCTCATCAAATTCAGTACACAGCATTGGCCATATTACCAATTAGACAACCAAAACCGATGGCACCCAGAGGGGTCTGTAGATCCTCAAATTCTGTGTTTACTTTTTAACTTCTGCAAGTGCTCAAAAGGGTGAATGGTGATTCCCCTATATTGAGGCCTTTTCCCTCCTTCGCTCACATCCTGAACTATGCTTCTCCAATAGATCCTCACCCCCAGCTTTCTGCTCCAGACTCTCTGCTGTCACTCCCATATCAGCAACATGATTTCTCCCCTCCAATTACTAGATCAAAAACCCAAACGTCTGCCGGTTCTCAGACCATTGCCCCCTTGCTGAGGTAGCAGGTATTGAGGCACACCACCACCCACTCACTCCTCTCTTCTCCTGTCATTGCCCGCACGGGGTCCCACCAGGTCTCTTACCAGCTAACCCAAAGCTCAAACCAGATGAGGAGAACCCACAGACCCCTATCCAAGATGTAATGAAAATGGCCTTTAAAGTTGCTTTGGCATCAATGAAAAGAGGTTACTAAGAATTTAAAGTCCCTCACAGGCATTTTGGGATACTAACTACCATCTTCCCTTCTGCTCTACCTGTCTACTGCTCAAGTTTTGTTGCTATGGAAATCCCAAACCCCTTTTCCCATTATTCTTTTACATCTCTCCTTCCTCATACTCATATCCACGGAGCTGCTCTCACCCCCCGCCTTCCACGTCTTCCCCCTCTGTACCAGGCCCACAGAAAAGTCTTAACTGACCTTCTCCAGAAGTCTTCACCATGGCTGACTTTAGGACTTTCAGCAAAAGAGTCCCTATAAAAGAGTTCAATGTAGATAAACTTCCTCTTTTCGTGTTGCCTGTTCTACTTGGCCACTGGCTGGAAAAATCAGCACTCCTAAGCTAGACACCCCCTTACTAGTTTTTCACAAAATATGTGAACAAGGTCCCTGGCCTTGAGCTGGGGCTTCACAGAGATGGCTACATTTCTAAGATAAAGAAGTTACTAACTGGGCTCCATGGTAACAGCTTGCAGAGAGAAAAAAAAAGAGAAGACAAAAGCTCTCCCCCTCCCAGGTGTCCTTAAAAATGTAACTTGCCAAGAACAGAGGGAAAAAAAACTGCTTTTTGTGAACTTCTGCAGACTGTGAACTTCTCAGCCCCTTCCGTTACATGTTGGGTACAAAATTCTGAAACTACCTAAACTGGGAGATCAGGGGATTAATTGATTACAACAGAAGCAATGCCTTCTAAATCAGGTTGCAACTAAATAAGACTGTTTCCCTGTCTTCCCTTCTATCTTAGGTGCCTTGCCTTTTCCATACCTACAACAGTATAATTCTATATAATTAAACATTGTTTATGTTTTCATAAAATGGTCAACAGATGTGATTAAATATGTAATGGTGCAGATGTTTCCCAGAGTGCTCTATCATGATGCAGGATCATTTAAAGATCAAATAGGGGGGGCATGCAACCCAGTTCTGCTGGGAACCTGTATCCCTCACTTTAGCCATCCTATTAGGAATAGGAGTTGCTGCAGGGGTGGGCACAGGAACCACTGCCCAAGTCCATGGGACACAACCAATAACCCAATTAGAAGCGGCAGTAGACCAAAGCTTAAAGATATTAAAAACCTCCATCACAGCTTTACACGAATCTTCAACCTCTCTCTCTGAAGTTGTTTTACAGAACAGGTGAGGGTTGGACCTCATCTTCATGAAAAAAGGGGGCCTTTGTGCTGCATTGAGGGAAGAATATTGTTTTTATGCCGACAATACTGGTTGTAAAAGAATCTATGAGTAAATTAAGAAGACGCCTTGAAGAGCATCAAGGAGAGAAGAGGTCCAAAAAGGGTGGTTTGAGTCTTCGTTCACACAGTCCCCCTGGTTAACTATGCTTTTATCAGCCCTGGCCAGTCCATTAATAATTCTCATATTATTGCTAACTGTAGGGCCCTGTTTGCTCAACCGTGTAGTTTCCTTTCTCCAAGTTCAAATTGGACAAGTTAAACTTATGGAAATCAGACAACAATATACCCCAGTAGCAGACATAAAATGTGACACCCCCCAATGATCACTTTTATGATTAAAAGTAACTAGAACAAGAAGTGGGGAATGAAAGGTTAATAAAATAGGTATTTGTCACTTCCTGTTTTTGTGTATGCTTAACAAAACACTGTTGAAATCTTGAGAACTGTTTGCTAATCTTGTTCCCAGAATATGCTGTCCCCAACTGCCAAACTTCAGAAAGTACTCCCTCACCCGGTTGCACGCAGACTGCCCACTCGCCCTGATCAATCAAAAAACTTCCCTCCCTGCCCTCTCCAAGTTAAGTATATAAGCTCTGCTTAAGCTGTTCTAAGGGCTCTCTGCTCTATTCAAGTGAGCTCTGAGCCCCAGCATGCTGGACCCCCAATAAACTCTTTGCGGTTGCATGAGACAGTCTCTTGGTTGTCTCTTCCTCTGATGCTAGAACAACCTTTACATTAGTACAATCATAAGTGTGACCTTTGCTTTTTGTGTCCAGAATATTACTGTGATAAAAGGTATATGTAGAACAGGTGACATGAGTATTTCTTCCACCATTTCTTGGAGCAATATTTTGAAGACATATAAATTAGTATTGGGGGTACAAATAGGTGTACCCTGTGTCTATGAATATAGAGATAATGCATGAATAGACCATACTGTGAATAAATAATATAACTAGTTCCAACTTTAAATAATGGTTGGAATTGATATCTGAAAAAATACAGGAAATCTTATATTGATATACATACATTCATTCCAACGAGTTATACATCTAATGGTAATAATAGGGTTATGGTTTATCATGAAGAGTGTGTGAGTTTTGCTTCAAAAGTGATTATGGAAATTCAAAATAATGTGTTTGGGAAGAAGTCTCATGAAAACACCAGTCAAGGAACATGCAGGAATACATGTGTTCTGAAGCAGGAAGTGATTGAAAGTGAAACAAATGCCTATAATTTGCTAAATTGTGGATGAAATATATGTCCTATGATGGGCATAAATTGAAGAAATAGTAATGTACCAGTGTTAAGTAATAATTAACATCAAAATATACATCATGTCCCATAGGGATCTACTTGCATTGATGTTAAACTGGGTCAGTTACTGTAGAAGTATTAGGATTTCTTTTTGTAGGTAAACTGTGGCCACTGGGGGCTAAGTGTCTCCTCATGTGGACTGTAAAGCCATTTTGTCATCCTCCACTTTTTGTGGTATTTCTTGCTGCTGCACTGAGAGTGTGGTATTTGCTTCAGTAAATACAAGGAGTTCCACTGGGGCAAAGTGCTAGCGGGAGTTCTGTCACTTGTGGTGGTTCAGGATCTGCAGAAGAATGCACCAACCAGGCTTCTATCACACAGAGCTTGCCCCATTCACCATATGAACTTGATTCTGAACATTGCCCTTAAACCTCTCCATATAACAAGATGCTTTTACATATAAGGGTCTGCTGGCTGCAAAATGTCAGTCACAAGCCATTTGGAAGCCAATGGCAGATCCACATGGCCCCAACACAGATGTTTTATCACACACCTGCCCACCACTGCTCTAGGCCCACTACTCAGCAGGCTCCAACTTACTGGCATCTCTGTTCTACAAAATTTCCTGAAACCCAGTCAACCAAGGCACTGTCTGGTATACTCATGATGAGCAACAGGACATCCAAAGGTTCTCCAGTGCCACCTGATCACGGGAAATTCTAAAAATTCATGGTATTTATCTAGCCATTTTTCATGGATGAAGTTGTTGGCACTGTGTGTTTCAATTCATTCAGGAACCATTAAATGTTGAGGAAGCTCATTTCACTGGAAGCTCTGGAGAACACTTGCAGGCAAGGCTTCCCAAAGATTGGCCAAAAGGTCACATGAAACCAGGCCCATTGAGGTCTACAATGTAAGCTCCATGTGTGTTTTGACTTTCTACTATGGCTGCCAAGTCTTTAAAAATAAAATCATGTGATATCCTGGCTGAGATTCCCTGTGTTCTGTGGAAAGCCACCCTGGGCCTAGATCTCAGTTTCCAATGGCAACTCTCATACTTGGCCTCCTAAAATCCCAACACAATTCATGTCAATACTTCTCTGAGTTCACTTCAAGAACTCATTCTCTAAGGGGAATAACACCAGAGTTCAAGCCCAGGTGGACCCAGTCATCACTTCCAACCGCCACACAAATGTCCACAATTAAAAACAAACACTCCCACATGGCCCTCATCTTCTTCCATATAGACACTCACCATAACCTCTGGCTGGAGGTTTCCATGAGGGGCACAGACCAACACAGTGTCCAAAATAAGCTCCCTTGCACCTCATTTGCCAGAAGTCAGGGTTGCCTGGACACCCTTCCCTTGAATCCGGAGTGTTCAAATAGGCCTGCCATATATACTGCTCTGCTTCTCCAACTTGAGGCCTGTGGGATTTCAGAACTGTGGGATTTAGATTCTTTATGTGAATTGGAGTCATGAGAAATCCCAAGCACCTATAGGCTAGCCTCTGCAGGGCTTTGAAGAACTCATTTGACACAAAAGATCCCTCTTCTCAATTGATGGAGTTGAGGAACCTTACAGAGGAAGGCGAGAGACTTCATCCACAATGAATGTTTTTGGACATTTTGGTTTTGGATGCACACATGGATTCTTTTTTTAGATCCATCAGGTTCTGAGAATCTAAGCCACAGCCTCACACAGGGACAAGAGGCTGATTCAGACATTTCCCTTTCCAAAGCAATTAAGCAAAGAGCCACAGGTGATGCCCATTCATTTCCATTTGAAAACTGTTCTTTTCAGGCTTCACAAAGGGGTGGACTGAGGCAAAGACCTTCCTGACATTCAGGACAACAGAAGGGTAGGTAAGCAAAAGGCCCAAAACAGTGTTTCTCCAATGAGAAATTCCTGGTCACACTGATATCTGAGTTTTCAGAGATTCTCCCATTCCCTTCAGCTGTCCAGTACATGGCCATGTCACAGAGCTTGGAGGTGGCACATTAATTGGACACAAAACCATGAGCCTATTCTGGAGAGTGGCCAGAATTCAGGAAGAAAACAGGAACTTAGGAAGATAGTAGGTGTTGCCCATTGATAAGGCAAGCCACAGTCCGTTCATCAATTGGGCTGGATGAATGATGGGAATCTTTCTACTAGACAGGACACATCCTTTGATGCATTTTCTTTTCTAATGTCTACAAGCACGGATACAGACAGATACACACACATAGAAACACTCACCTTGTCAAAGGAATTACTAGACACTGTCCATTCCAATCAAACAAACTGCCTTTCCTACCTATTCTCAGAACATGAGACAAAACCACAAACTCACACCCACACCCACAAAGGCACCTCCTTCCCCAAGTAGGTCTGTGACTCTCCGGAGTATGCTCTGACTGGTGGGCCATACTATGTTCCCAGAAATGGCCTGTCCTGTCTCAGATCTGGTTTCCTTGGCCAACTTTGTGAAGTTGTCTGGAGCCAGCGGTGAGCCCTTACCTGCTTTCTCAGGAAAGGCCCCTCTTCAGAGCTTTCCTGACATTTGGCCTTCCTCACATTAGTAGGTACCAAGGAAGACTGATTCTGTCATTGGTAAATGCAAACAAGTGAGCCCACTGGGACTGAGACTGGGTCAGGCTCTGGGTGCCTGGCTTCCTGCATCCCAAGTTCAGAGAGTTCCATCACCGAGGAAGTGAGGTAGGTCACTTCCTTCAGGAAATGAATGAGGTCACTGCCTTGGCAACCACTTTGTCCTAACAGTTGCTTCCAATGGTCCCATGAGATGGAGGCTGCCCCTACTTCCTGTGACACTTTCACAAGTTAGAATGGTATATCTATCATAGGCACCCGGGAACAGCTCTCCACCCAGGCCTGATTTGGTCCATCTTCTATACATTAAGAAGAGACAGGCTGGCTCAGACACAACCCTTCATCCTTACCAGGTTGTTTGCCATAGAATATGACTTTTGCATCTCAGGTCCTTAATAGCTGCCTACATCTTCCCCAGGATCATTTTTACATGGACCTTTGAGGTTCTCAGCAGGTGGAAGATGCCCTACATTCCTCTATGGTAAGACCAACTCTGTCCCTGCTCTTCTGTAAAGTTAGATTGAGGGAACAATGTATGGTTAGCATTAATAACATGTTTGATTCGGGTTAGGAATCATTCTGCTGGATGAATAATGGTATTGGGTACCTGCGATATTTATAAGAATATAGAGGTGAAATATAAGTACGAAAACAGAAATCTAGGTAATATTTGAAGCCCAGAAGGGCATTGGGCCCTTGATTGGGATACTTAGTGTTAAATTACGTTTGCATAGACGTCTCAGATAAATCAATATACAATGGCATATCACCTTGTACCTTGGATGATTGAATGTAGAAGAGAACATCCAGTCAAAAAGGGATAGTCAGTAGGATTAGGAATATAGTCGGTAGGTTTAGGAAGTAGAGTGAGTATAGCAATAGGGTTTTGGTTTGAGAGTGAATGTAAATGTCAGCACATGTGAAGAGTCATTCACAATGATGAACTGAAGAAAATATGTAGGAAAGCAGATATCAATAGAGACATTATGAAATCAGGCAAAGTATAAAGTGAGTGACAGGATTACACATTCAACAGGGTTGAGTTTCAATATATAATCTTAGGAAGAAACAAATATGTAGTCACCAATAGGATTGACATTTGAGAGCATTAGGCAATTGGACATGGATGATTTAAGTAATGCAGGTTCACTTTCCATTTAGGCCTTGGTACAATCATAAGTGTGACCTTTGCATTTTGTGTTCAGAATATTACTGTGATAAAATGTATATGTAGATCAGGTGACATGATTATTTCTTCTACCATTTCTGGGAGCAATATTTTGAAGATGTAAAAATTAGTATTGGGAGTACAAAGGGTTGTACCCTGTGTCTATGAATATAGAAGTAATGCATTAATTGACAATACTGTGAATAAATAATATAACTGGTTCCACTTTAAATAACGGATTGAATTTATATCTGAATATATATAAGAAATCTTATATTGATATACATACATTCATTCCACCAGTTATACATCTAATGGTAATATTAGGGTTATGTTTTTTCATGAAGGGTGTGTGAGTTTTGCTTCAAAAGTGATTATGGAATTGGAAAATAATGTGTTTGGAAAGAAGTCTCATGAAAATACCAGTCAAGAAACATAGAGGAATACATGTGATCTGAATAGATAGTGATTGAAAATGAAAAAAAATGCAAACAATTTTGCTACATTGTGGATGAAATACATATCCTATGATATGCATAACCTGAAGAAATACTAATGTACCAGTGTTGAATGAAAATGAACGTCAAAATATACATCATGTCCAATAGTAATCTACTTGGATTGATGTTAAACTGGGGCAGTTACTGAAGAAATATTAGGATTTGTATGCACCATTCACTGAGGTTAGTTGTCAGTAGTAGAAAAGAAATATGTATTTCAGGTGGATGAATATTTCTGAGAATAATCTTGTGAAAAGTTGATTATAAATCCATATACATGAATATGAATGAATTTAGGGAGTGTAAAATAAGACACATATATTTCATATTTTGAAAAATCTGGAAAGTATATATATATATATATATATATATATATATATATATATACAAAAAAACACAGACATTAAAAGGTAGCAATATATATGCAAATTGAAATTCATCATGAAATATATATCATCCACAGATGCAAAAATATTCATTTTACTGAACATGGATTTATGTATAATATTGTTCTACTAGGAAGCTCACACATAGGTTGTATTTGCAGTTCCAACAGCGTTTAGGAGGAGTGATCTCATAATTTGTATCTACCAGCAGCCAATTCAAAAATTGTACATGTTATACCATGTAGGATTCTATATGTGCATATGAAAATACATGTGCTGAAGAGGCTACAGAGAAAGAGAGACAGGAATTCACATGTTTGTTTACTTTAAAAACACATGGAGAACTATTTCAATTAAAAATTAACTAGACATTTAACACCTACCATTTATCATGCAAAAGGCAAGTCCAACTATACAGCATGCCTCCTCTGAACTGCTTGTATTTCTGTTCAGTTTGGGTTATTTTTCTACATCATATTAGGATTAGTAGTCAGAGTCTAGTAGGGTATGTGTTCGTGTCAAGGATTCAGTATTTCAAATGGAAAATAGGAAAATGAATACAATGGTTATGCAAATATGTGCTACACAAAAATCTTCTCACTCTCATCCAGAACAATGCCTTAGCATTACCTTCGCCCCAAGTAAGACACAATTAGAGGAGAAGAGTTAGAAAATCTGTGAATACATATCTGCAATGGAAAATGCTCAGGAATTCTCAAGTTTGGAGGTGGTAGATGAGTTTTCAAAAGTAAGGGACAGGGTAAACTCTCCACAAACATGGAGCTCTGCTGGCCTAAAGACTTCTTGAGTAACTGCCTCTGAGGTTGGGCACTTGAAATATATGTTATTGTCAGGAGCTTTAGCTTCCTTTGTAGTGAGACCATCAAAGCTGGATCTGCATCTATGTGACCTGGAGGACATGTTTTCTTATTTTCCAATGAACATGGAGCAGCAGTGATGAATTATCTTTTTGTAGGTAAACTATGGCCATTGGGGATAAGTGTCTCCCCGTGTGGACTGTGAAGCCCTTTGGTCATCCTCCACTTTTCATGGTCATTCTTGCTGCTACACTGGGAGTTTCCTATTTGTTTCATGAAATACAAGGAGTTGAAATGGGTCACAGTGCTGGAGGAAATTCTGTCACTTGTGGTGGGTCAGTGTCTGAAGGAGAATGCACCAATCAGGCTTCTATCCCACATAGCTTGTCCCCTTGTCCATAGCAACCTGATTCTGAACATTGCCCAGAAACGTCTCCATATAACAAGATTCCTTTTCATAGAAGGGTCTGCTGGCTGCACCATGTCAGTCACAAGCCATTTGGAAGCCAATGGCAGATCCACATGGCCACAGAACAGATGTGTTATCACAAACCTGCACACCACTGCTCTTGGCCAACTACTCAGAAGGATCCAACTTACTGGCATCTCTGTTCTACACCATTTTCATGAAACCCAGTCAATCAAGGCACTGTCTGTTACACTCATGATCAGCAATAGGAAATCTAAAGGTTTTCCAGTGCCACCTGGTCATGGGAATGTCCAAAATTTTATGGTATTTATCTATCCATTTTTCAATGATGAAGTTGTAGCCACTGTGGGTTCCCATTCATCCAGGAACCATAAAAATTTGAAGAAGCTTATTTGAATGAAAGCTCTGGAGAACTCTCACAGGCAAGGCTTCCAGAAGAGTGTCCAAAAGGTCACATGAAGCCAGGCCCATTGAGGTCTACAATGTGAGATCCATGTGTGTTTTGTCTCTTAACTATGGCTGCCAACTCTTTAGGAATAAAATCATGTGATATCCTGGATGAGATTCACATTGCTATGTGGAAAGCCATCCTGGGCCTAGAACTCAGTTTACAAGGGAGATTCTCATGTGTGGCCTCCTAAAATCCAAACACAATTCATGGCAATACTCTGAGGTCAGTTTCAGAACTCAGCATTATGGGGAATCACACCAGTATTTAAGCCCAGTCATCTCTTCCAACCGCCACACAAATGACCACAATTAAAACCAAAACACTCCCACATGGCCCTCAACATCTTCCATATAGACACTCATCATAACCTCTGGCTGCAGGTTTCCATGAGGGGCGCAGCCCAAGACAGTGTTCAAAATAAGCTCCCTTGCCCCTCATTTGCTGAAACTCAAGGTGGCCTGGACACCCTTCATGTGAACAAGGAGTGATCAAATAGGCCTGCCATTAATACTGCTCTGCTTCTGCAATTTGATGCCTACTGACCATCAGGTATAGATTCTTTATGTGATTTGGAGTCATGAAAAAACCCAAGCAACTCTGCAGGGCTTTGAAGAACTCATTTGACCCAAAGGATCCCTATTCTCACTTGATGGAGGTCAGGAACCTAACAGAGGAAGGCAAGAGACTTCATCCACAATGACTTATATTTTTACCATTTTGGTTTTGGATACACACATGGGAACATTCTTTAGATCCATCAGGTACTGAGAATCTAAGCCATAGCCTGACACAGGGTAAGGAGGCTGATTCAGACACATCCCTTTCCAAAGCAATTAAGCAAAGAGCCACAGGTGATGCCCATTCATTTCCATTTGAAAACTGTTTTCTTCAGGTTTCACAAAGGGGTGGCCTGAGGCAAAGAACTTCCTGACATTCAGGGCAACAGAACAATAGGTAAGCAAAAGGCTCAAAGCATGGTTTCTCCACTGAGACTTTCCTGGTCACACTGATATCTGAGTTTTCTGAGATGCTTGCCATTCCATTCCGCTATCCAGTACATGGCCATGTCACAGAGCTTGGAGGTGGTACATATCTCGGAAACAAAACCATGAGCCTATTATGGATAGTGGCCAGAATTCTGGAAGAAAATAGTAACTTAGGAAGATAGTAGAGGTTGCTCATCCATAACGCAAGCTGCAATCCATTCATAAATTGGTAGGATGAATGCTGGGAAGCTTTCTACTAGACAGGACATATCCATTGTTGCATTCTCTTTTCACATGTCTACAAACACGGACACAGTGGGATACACTGACACAGAAACACTCGCCTTGTCAAACGACTTTCTAGAAACAGTCCACTCCAAACCAAACAAACCGCCTTTCCTACCTCTTCTCAGAACATGAGACAAAACCACAAAACCACACCCACACCCACAAAGGCACCTCCTTCCCCAAGTAGGTCTGTGACTATCCAGAGTGTCCTCTGACTGGTGGGCCATTCTATGTTCCTCCAAAATGGCCTGTCCTGTCTCAGATCTGGTCTTCTTGGCCAACACTGTGAAGTTGTCAGGAGCCAGCAGTGAACCACTTCCTGCTTTCTCAGGATAGACCCCCTCTTCAGAGCTCTCCTGGCATTTGGCCATTCTCACATCAGTAGGTACCAAGAAAGATTGACTCTGTCCTTGGTAAATCAAAACAAGTTAGCCCACTGGGACTGGGACTGGGACTGGCTCTGGGTGCGTGGCTTCCTGAATCCAAATTTCAGAGAGTTCCCTCACCAAAGAAGTTGGGTAGGTCACTTCCTTCTGGAACTGAATGAGGTCACTGCCTTGACAACCACTTTGTCCTAACAGTTGCTTCCAAGGGTCCTATGAGATGGAGGCTGCTACTACTTTCTGTGACACTTTCACAAGTTAGAATGGTATATCAAACATAGGCTCCCGGGAACAGCTCTCCACACAGGCCTGGCTTGGACCATCTTCTCTACATTAAGAAGAGAGAGGCTAATTCAGACACATCCCTTCATCCTGAAAACTTTGTTTGCCATGGAAGATAACTTTTGCTCTCTGAGGTCCTTCATAGCTGCCTACATCTTCTCCAGGGATCATTTCTGCTTGGACATTTGAGGTTTTCAGCAGGTGGTAGATACCCTACATTCCTGTATTGTAAGACAAACTCTGTCCCTGCTCTTCTGTAAAATTAGATTGAGGGAAGAGTGTATGGTTAGGGTTAATAACATGTTGCATTTGTGTTAGGAATCATTCTGTGGTATGAATAATGGTGTTTGGAACCTGGAATATTAATAAGAATATATAGTTGAAATATAAGTATGAAAACAGAAATCTAGGTAAGATTTGAATCCCAGAAGGACATTGGGCCCTTGATTGAAATACTTAGCTTTGAATTATGTCCTGCACAGATGTCTCAGATCAATCGGTATACAATGGCATAGGACACTGTACCTTCGATGATTGAATGTTGAAGAGAACATCCAGTCAAAAAGGGATAGTCGGTAGGATTAGAAAGATAGTCGTTAGGTTTAGAATCAAAATTGAGTATAGGATTTGGACAAAAATTTCTTTAGCAATACGGTTTCGGGTAGAGAGTGAATGTAAATGTCAGCACATGTGAAGAATCAGTCACAATGATGAACTGGGGAAAATATGTAGGAAAGCAGATATCAATAGAGACATTAGGAAATCAGGCAAAGTATAAAGTGAGTGATAGGATTAGACATTTTCAACAGGGTTGAGGTTGAATATATAATCTTAGGAAGAAACAAATATGTAGTCACCGATAGGATTGAAATTTGAGAGCATTAGGCAACCTGGACATGGATGTTTTTAGAAATTCATGCTCACTTTCCATTTAGACTTTGGTACAATTATGTTTACCCTGTGTCTATCAATATTAGAGATAATGCATGAATAGTCCATACTGTGAATAAATAATATAACTGGTTCCCACTTTAAATAATGGACTGAATTGATATCTGAAAATATACAGGAATTCTTACCTTGATATACAATCATTCATTCCAACCAGTTATACATCTAATGGTAATATTAGGGTTATGGTTTTTCATGAAGAGTGTGTGAGTTTTGCTTCAAATGTGATTATGTAATTCGAAAATAATGTGTTTGGAAAGAAGTCTCATGAAAAGACCAGTCAGGAAACCTGGAGGTATACATGTGTTTTGAAGCAGGAAGTGATTGAAAATGAAACAAATGCCTATAAATTTGTGAACTTGTGGATGAAATATATATCCTATGATGTGCAAAAACTGAAGAAATAGTAATGTACCTGTGTTGAATAAAAATGAACGTCAGAATACACATTATGTCCCGTAGGAATCTACTTGCATTGGTGCTAAACTGGGTCAGTTACTGTAGAATTATTAGGATTTGTATGCACCATTCACTGAAGTTAGTTTTCTGTACTAGGAAACAAATATGTCTATCAGGTGGATGAATATTTCTGAGAATAATCTTGTGAAAACTTTATTATAAATCCACATACATGAACATGAATGAATTTATGGAGTGTATAATAACACACATATATTTCATATTTTGAATAATCTGTAGAGTGTATATATATATATATATATATATATACACACAAAAAAAACAGACACAGACATTAAAAAGTAGCAATATATATGCCAATTGAAATTCACCATGAAATATATATCATCCACAGATCCAAAAATATTCATTTTACTGAGCATGGATTTATGTATAATGTTGTTCTACCAGGAAGCTCACCCATAGGTTGAATTTTCAGTTCCAACATCGTTTAGGAGGAGTGATCTCTTCTCACAATTTGTATCTGCCAGTTCAGCCTAACTCACAAGAATGTATGTGTGATACCAGGTAGGATGCTATATGTGCATATAAAAATACATGTTCTGAATAGGCTACAGAGAAATAGAGACAGGAATTCACATATTTGTTAACTTTAAAAACACATTGATAGGGTGAGGGGCAGAGCCGCCCCCCAAGGACGGGCAGAGCTGAAGCCCATGCCTCTAAGTCAGATGCACATCTGACCCACTGGTAGAACAGGCCCAGCGCCCGCAGAGTGGCAGAACCGCCGCTCACGCCTGTAAGGTAGGCGGACCTGATTCCAAATGGCAGAACAGGCCCAGTGGGCTGCCGCCTTGTTAGGCACATTGCCCCTATTGTAGGAGGGGCAGAGCCGTCGCCCGTGCCTGTGAGGGAGACTTTGCAACTATAAAAGAGCAATATAAATATATAGGGGGAAAATTCAATAACACAACAGTTTCACCGAGCAGAAAGAAATGCGAAAGTTTTGAAAAGACAAGGAAAGAAAGGACCACAAGCAATGCAGCTCAACTCAACATTAGAAGAGTTTATACCTGCAGCAGATGGAATGTCTTGAGTGGTCAACAGGTCACATGAAGCCAGGCCTATTGAGGTATGCAGTATGAGGTCCATGTGTGTTTTGACTGTCAACAATGACTGCCAAGTCTTTTAGAATAAAATCATGTGATATCCTTGTTGAGATTCCCATTGCTCTGGGGAAAGCCACCCTGGGCCTAGATCTCAGTTTCCAAGGCCAACTCTCATGCATGGCCTCCTGAAATCACAACAAAATTCATGGCAATAATTCTCTGAGTTCAGATCCAGAAATCAGGTTCTAAGGGGAATCACACCAGAGTTCAAGTCCTGGTGAACCCAGTCATCTCTTCCAACCACCATCCAAATGAACACAATTAAAATCAAAACACTCCCACATGTCCCTCATCTTCTTCCATATAGACACTCATCATAACCTCTGGCTGGAGGTGTCCATGAGGGGTACAGCCCAAGACAGTGTCCAAAATAAGCTCCCATGCCCCTCATTGGCCTAATGTCAGGGTGGCCTAAACACCCTTCCTGTGAACCAGGAGTGATCAAATAGGCCTACAGTTAATACTGCTCTGCTTCTCCAATTTGAGGCCTTCTGACTCTGAGGTTTAGAATCTTTATGTGAATTGGAGTCATGACAATATCCAAGCACCTATGGGCTAGGCTCTGCAGGGATTAGAAGAACTCATTTGACGCAAAGGATCCCTATTCTCACTTGATGGAAGTCAGGAACCTTACAGAGGAAGGTGATAGACTTCATCAACAATGACTGCTTTTTGGCCATTATGGTTTTGGATGCACACATGGGATCTAACTTTTGATCCATCAGGTGCTGGGAATATAAGCCACAGCCTCACAAAGGGCCAAGAGGTTGATTCAGACACATCCTTTTCCAAAGCAATTAAGCAAAGAGCCACAGGTGGTGCCCATTTATTTCCTTTTGAAAACTGTTTTCTTCAGGCTTCACAAAGGGGTGGCCTGAGGCAAAGACCTTCCTAACATTCAGGGCAACAGAACAATAGGTAAGCAAAAGGCCAAAAGCTGGGTTTCTCAATTGAGACTTTACTGCTCACACTGATATCTGAGTTTTCTGAGATACTCGCAATTCCATTCATCTATCCAGTACATGGCCATTTCACAGAGATTGAAGGTGGTACATATCTTGGACACAAAACCATGAGCCTATTCTGGAGAGTGGCGAGAATTCATGAAGAAAACAGGAACTTAGGAAGATAGCAGGTGTTGCCCAACCATAAGGCAAGCCAAAGTCCATTATCAACTGGGCATGATGAATGCTGGGAAGCTTTCTACTAGACAGGACACATCCATTGATGCATTCTCTTTTCTAATGTCTACAACCATGGACACAGTGAGATACACAGACATAGAAACACTCACCTTGTCAAACGACTTACAAGACACAGTCCACTCCAAACAAAACAAAATGCCTTTCCTACCTATTCTCAAAACATGAGACAAAACCTCAAACTCACCCCCACACTCACAAAGGCACCTCCTTCCCCCAAGTAGGTCTATGACTATCCGGAGAGTTCTCTGACTGGTGGGCCATACTATGTTCCACCAAAATTGCCTGTCCTGTCTCAGATCTGGTCTCCTTGGACAAGTCAATGAAGTTGTCAGGTGCCAGCAGTGAGCCACTCCCTGATTTCTCAAGAAAGGCCCATCTTGAGAACTCTCCTGGCATTTAGCCATGCTCACATCAGTAGGTACCAAGAAAGACTGACTCTGTCCATGGTAAATCCAAACAAGTGAGCCCACTGGGACTGGGACTGGGTCTGGCTCTGGGTGCCTGGCTTCTTGGATTCCAAGTTCAGAGAGTTCCATCACCAAGGAAGTGAGGTAGAACACTTCCTTCAGAAACTGAATGAGGTCAATGCCTTGGCAACAACTTGGTACTAACAGTTGCTTCCAAGGGTCCCATGAACTGGAGGCTGCCCCTACTACCTGTGACACTTTCACAAGTTAGAATGGTATATCAACCATAAGCAGCTGGGAACAGCTCTCCACATAGGCCTGGTTTGGTTCATCTTCTCTACATTAAGAAGAGAGAGGCTGATTCAGACACATCCCTTCATCCTGACCATGTTGTTTACCATGGAAGATGACTTTTGCTCTCTCAGGTCCTGCATAGCGGCCTACATCTTCTCCAAGGATCATATCTGCATGGACATTATGTAGGAAAACAGATATCAATAGAGACATTAGGAAATCAGGCAAAGTATAAAGTGAGTAAAAGGATTAAACATTTTCAACAGGTTTGAGTTTGAATATATAATCTTAGGAAGAAACAAATATGTGGTCACCAATAGGATTGACATTTGAGAGCATTAGACAACCTGGACATGGATGTTTTTATTAATCCATGTTCACTTTCCATTTAGGGTTTTGTACAATCATAAGTGTGTACTTTGCATATTGTGTCCAGAATACTACTGTGATAAAATGTATATGTAGATCAGGTGACATGAGAATTTCTTCCTCCATTTTGAGAGCAATATTTTGAAGATGTATAAATTAGTATTGGTGGTACAAAGAGGTGTACCCTCTGTCTATACATATTGAGATAATGCATGAATAGACCATACTGTGAGTAAATGATATAACTAGTTCCACTTTAAATAATGGATTGAATTGATATTTGAAAAAATATAAAAAATCTTAAAATGATATACAATCATTCATTCCAACCAGTTATATTTCTAATGGTAATATTAGGTTATGGTTTATCATGAAGGGTGTGTGAGTTTTGCTTCAAAAGTGATTATGGAAATCGAAAATAATCTGTTTATAAAGAAGTCTCATGAAAAGACCAGTCAAGAAACATGGAGGAATACATGTGTTCTGAAGCAGGAACTGATGGAAAGTGAAAAAAATGCCTATAAATTTGCGAAACTGTGGATGAAATATATATCCTAAGATGTGCATAAAGTGAAGAAATAGTAATGTACCAGTGTTGAATAGAAATGAATGTCAAACTACACTTCATGTCCCATAGGAATCTACTTGCATTGATGTTAAACTGGGAAAGTTACTGTAGAAATATTAGGATTTGTAAGCACCATTCTCTGAAGTTAGTTGTCAGTACTAGGAAACAAATATGTATTGCATGTGGATGAATATTCCTGAGAATAATCTTGAGAAAGTGTATTATAAATCCACATAGAGGAATATAATGAATTTGGGAGTGTATAATAAGACACATATATTTCATATTTTGATAATTTGGATATATATATATATATATATATATATATATATATATATATACACAAATACACACACAGACATTAAAAAGTAGCAATATTATGCCAATCGAAATTCACCATGAAATATATATCATCGACAGATCCAAAAATATTCATTTTACTGAACATGAATTTATGTATAATGTTGTTCAACTAGGAAGCTCACCCATAGGTTGAATTTAAAGTTCCAAAATCGTTTAGGAGAAGTGATCTCTTCTCACAATTTGTATCTGCCAAGTCAGCCACCTCACAAGAATGTAAGTGTGGTACCAGGTATGATTCTATATGTGCATATAAAAATACATGTGCTGAATAGGCTACAGAGAAAGGGAGACAGGAGTCACATATTTGTTAACTTTAAAAACACATGGAGAACTATTTCAACAAAAAAATTGACTACATTTATAACTCCTACCCTATATAATGCAAAAGGCAAACCCAAATATACACCATGACTGCTGTGAACTGCTTGTATTTCTATTCTGTTTGGGTTATTTTTCTCCATCATACTAGGATTAGTACTCAGAGGCTAGTAGGGTATGGGTTAGTGTAAAGGCTTCAGTATTTTGAGTGGAAAATTTGGAAAATGTATCCAATGTGTATGCAATTGTGTGCTACAGAAAAATCTTCCCACTATCATCCAGAAAAATGCCTTGACATTACCTTCACCCCAATTAAGACACAATTAGAGGAAAAGAGTAAGAAAATCTGTGCATACATATCTGGAATGGAAAATGCTCAGGAGTTCACAACCTTGGATGTTGTAGAGGAGTTTCCAAAGTAAGGGACAGGGTAAAAACTCCACAAACATGGAGCTCTGTCGGCATAAAGACTTCTTGAGAAACTGCCTCTGAGGTTGGGCACTTGAAATATATGTTGTTGTCAGGAGCTTTAGCTTCCTTTGTAGTGAGAAAATCAAAGCTGGGTGTACATCTATGTGTCCTGGAGGACATGGTTTCATATTTTCTAGTGAACATGAGGCAGCAGTTGTGAATTCTCTCATTGTAGGTAAACTGTGGCCACTGGGAGATAAGTGTCTCCCCGTGTGGACTGTGAAGCCATTTGGTCATCCTCCACTTTTCCAGGTGTTTCTTACTGCTGGACTGGGAGTTTGGTATTGGCTTCACTAAATACAAGAAGTTCAACTGGGACACAATGCTGGAGGGAGTACTGTCATGTGTGAAGGGTCAGGGTCTGCAGGATAATGCACCAACCAGTCTTCTATCCCACAAAGCTTGCCCCCTTGTCCATAGCAACCTGATTCTGAACATTGCCCTGAAACCTCTCCATATAACAAGATGCCTTTACATATAAGGTTCTGCTTGGTGTAACATGTCAGTAACAAGCCACTTGGGAGCCAATGGCAGATCCACGTGGCCCCACCACAGATGTTTTACCATACACATGTATACCACTGCTCTAGGCCCACTACTCAGTAGGCTCCAACTAACTGGCATCTCGGTTCTACACCATTTTCATGAAACCCAGTCATTCAAGGCACTGTCTGGTACACACATGATCAGCAACTGGACATCCAAAGGTTCTCCAGTGCCACCTGGTATTGGGAATTTCAAAAATTTCATGGTATTTATCTAGCCATTTTTCAAGGATGAAGTTGGTAGCACTGTGGGCTTCATTTCATTCAGGAACCATAAATCTTGAGGCAGCTCATTTCAGTGAAAGCTCGTGAGAACTCTCACAGGCAAGTCTTCCCAAAGAGTGGCCAAAAAGTCACATGAAGCCAGGCCCATTGAGGTCTACAAAGTGAGGTCCATGTGTGTTTTGACTCTCAACTATGCCTGCCAAGTCTTTCAGAATAAAATCATGTGATATCCTGGCTGAGATTCGTAGTGCTCTGTGGAAAGCCAACCTGGGCCAAGATCTCAGTTTCCAAGGGCGACTCTCGTGCTTGGTCTCCTAAAATACCAACTCAATTCATGGAAATACTTCTCTGAGGTCAGTTCCAGAACTCAGTCTCTACAGGGAATCACACCAGAGTTGAAACGCAGGTGGACCCAGTCATCTCTTCCAACTGCCACACAAATGACCACAATTAAAATCAAAACACTCCCACATGGCCCTCATTATCTTCCATATAGACACTCATCATAACCTCTGGCTGGAGGTTTCCATGAGGGGTGCAGCCCAAGACAGTGTCCAAAATAAGCTCCCTTGCCCCTCATGTACCTAATGTCAGGGTGTCCTGGACACCCTTAATGTGAATCAAGAGTGATCAAATAGGCCTGCCATTAATACTGCTCTGCTTCTCCAATTTGAGGCCTACTGACTGTCAGGTATAGATTCTTCATATGATTTGGAGTCATGAGAAAACCCAAGCTCCTCTGCAGGCCTTTGAAAAACTCATTTGAATCAAAGGATCCCTATTCTGACTTGATGGAGGTCAGGAACCTTACAGAGGAATGTGAGAGACTTCATCCACAATGACTGCTCTTTTGGCCATTTTGGTTTTGGATGCACACATGGGATCTTTCTTTAGATCCATCAGGTGCTGAGAATCTAAACCACAGCCTCACACAGGGCCAAGAGGCTGACTCAGACACATCTCTTTCCAAAGCAATTAAGCAAAGAGCCACAGGTGATGCCCATTCATTTCCATTTGAAAACTGTTTTCTTCAGGCTTCAAAAAGGGGTGACCTGAGGCAAAGACCTTCCTGACATTCAGGGCAACAGAACAATAGGTGAACAAAAGGCCCAAAGCAGGGTTTCTCCACTGAGATTTTCATGGTCACATTGATATGTGAGTTTTCTGAGATGCTGGCCATTCCCTTCAGCTATCCAGTGCATGGCCATGTCACAGAGCTTGCTGGTGGTACATGTCTTGGACACAAAACCATGAGCCTATTTTGGAGAGTGGCCAGAATTCAGGAACAAAACTGGAACTTAGGAAGATGGTAGGTGTTGCCCATCAATAACTCTAGCTGCAGTCCATTCATAAATTGGGGAGCATGAATGCTGGGAAGCTTTCTACTAGACAGGACACATCCATTGATGCATTTTCTTTTGTAATGTCTACAACCATGGACACAGTGGGATACACAGACATAGAAACAGACGCCTTGTCAAATCACTTATTAGAAACAGTTCACTCCAAACCAAACAAACCACCTTTCCTACCTATTCTCAGAACATGAGACAAAACCACAAACACACACCCACACCCACAAAGGCACCTCCTTCCCCCAAGTAGGTGTCTGACTATCTGGAGTGTCCTCTGACTGGTGGGCCATACTATGTTCCCCCGAAATGGCCTGTCCTGTCTCAGATCTGGATTCCTTGGCCAACTCTGTGAAGTTGTCAGGAGCCAGCGGTGAGCCACTACCTGCTTTCTCAGGAAAGGCCACTCTTCAGAGCTTTCCTGGCATTTGGCCATGCTCACATCAGTAGGTACCAAGAAAGACTGACTCTGTCCTTGGTAAATCCAAAGAAGTGAGACCACTGGGACTGGGACTGGGACTGGATTTGGGTGCCTGGCTTCCTGGATCCCAAGTTCAGAGATTTCCATCACCAAGGATGTGAGGTGAGGTCACTTCCTTCAGGAACTGAATGAGGTCACTGCCTTGGCAACCATGTTGTCCTAACAGTTGCTTCCAAGGGTCCCATGAAATGGAGGCTACCCCTACTTCCTGTGACACTTTCACAAGTTAGAATGGTATATCAACCATAGGCAACCAGGAACAGCTCTCCACACAGGCCTGGTTTGGTCCTTCTTCTCTACATTAAGAAGAGAGTGGCTGATTCAGACACATCCCTTCATCCTGACCAGGTTGTTTGCAATGGAAGATGACTTTTGCTCTCCCAGTTCCTTCATAGCTGCCTACAACTTCTCCAGGGATAATTTTTGCATGGACCTTTGACTTTCTCAGCAGTTGGAACATCCCCTACATTCCTGTATTGTAAGACCAACTCTGTCCCTGCTCATCTGTAAAGTTAGATTGAGGGAACAGTGTATGGTTAGGGTTAATAACAGGTTCGATTTGCATTAGGAATCATTCTGCTGGATGTATAATGGTATTGGGAACCTGCAATATTTACAAGAATATATAGGTGAAATATAAGTATGAAAACAGAAATCTAGGTAAGATTTGATGCCCAGAAGGGCATTGGGCCCTTGATTGTCATACTTAGCTTTGTTTTATTTTCTGCACAGATGTCTCAGATACATTGATATACAATTGCATAGGACCTTGTACCTTGGATGATTGATTGCCAAGGAGAACTTCCAGTCAAAAAGGGATAGTTGATAGAATTAGGAAGATAGTCGGTAGGTTTAGAAAGGAGAGTGAGTATAGTATTTGGACCAAAAGATCTTTAGCTATAGGGTTTCGGGTATAGAGTGAATGTAAATGTCAGCACATGTGAAGAGTCAGTCACAATGATGAACTGGGGAAAATATGTAGGAAAGCAGATATCAATAGAGACATTTGGAAATCTGGCAAAGTATATTCGGTAGTGAAAGGTTAATAAAATAGGTACTTGTCACTTCCTGTTGTTCTGTATGCTTAATAAAACACTGTTGAAATCTTGAGAACTGTTAGCTAATCTTGTTCCCAGAATGTGCTGACCCCAAATGCCAAACTGCAGAATGTACTTCCTCACTCGGTTGCACGCAAACAGCTCACTCACCTGGACCCATCAATAAACTTCCCTCCCTGCCCTCTCCAAGGAAAGTATATAAGCTCTGCTTATACTGTTCTCAGGGCTCTCTGCTCTATTCAAGTGAGCTCTGAGCCCCAGCATGCTGGTCGCCCAATAAACCCTTTGCTTTTGCATGAGACAGTCTCTTGGTGGTCTCTTCCCCCGACACTCGCCCGACCTTTACATATGGAGGTTCCACCGAGATCCGGCAGCTGCGGACGAGAGACCCCAACAGGCTCCTCTCGGGGTATGTAAGGTGCCTCTTTCTGGTTTCAGGTTTCAGGTTAGGGCTTGACAAAATGGCTGTCGATGAAGAGTGTGAGCTCTCTCCGATGGTGGCTGACAGACGTGTCACAGAGCCACAGGCCACGTCCCTGGGGGTCGCCCCAGAGGACTCTGGAAATCGAGAAACAATAGTCTCCTCGACTCAGTGATATTTTGTTTCAGATTCGGTATTGCCAGCCCATCGGGTTTTGCCGGCTACTCAGTCCTGGTCTCAGTGTTGGACGTCCATTGCCTGTCTTTATTGTCTTGTCTTGTCTGTGTCATGTGTCGTTGCTTTTACTGTTTGTATATCTTTCATTATGGGACAGAGCACTTCAATGCCTCTGTCCCTGACCCTTGATCACTGGACCAAAGTATGCTTAAGGGCTCAGAATCTTTCTTTTTCTGTAAAATTCTGGACCTGGCAGACTCTCTGTGCCTCAGAATGGCCCACCTTTGGATTCGGATGGCCCCTAGAAGGATCTTTCTACTTCCCACTAATTTAAAAAGTCAGAGATATTGTCTTTCATCCAGGGCCACATAGCCATCCGGATCAACAGCCATATATCTTAACTTGGAAGGACCTCTGCAAATCTCCTCCTCCATGGGTGAAGCCTTTCCTTGCCCCTGCCCCTGCTCCTACTCCTTCCCCCATGATCTCTCAAACCCTCTGCTCCTCCTCCTCCACCCTCTGTTCTCCCTGAGTCACCAGATTTGACTCTACTGGACTCTCGTCCCCCTCATTATCTCCTGCTCATGTCCCCCAACCCCCAACACCCTCTAAGTGATTCCCCTGCTGCTGACTCAGCCTCTCCGCCATTTGAGGAAGCTAAGCCAGCCCAGTGCTCTCCAGATAACTCCCCCACGGCACACACAGCCCCTCCTCCCCTGGAGGAAACTTGTCCGGCTAAAGGAACTCGCCGGAGCTGAATGTTTGAAAACCCTGGAACTCCCCCGATGCTCACCCTCCATCCCTACAGACCAATGATTGACGACGGCCTTGGGGGAAAAATGCAAGCCTACCAATTTTGGCCTTTCTCCTATTCAGAACTATATAACTGGAAAAATAACAATCCCCCTTTTACCTAGGACCCCACCCGGCTCTCAGATGTGGTTGAGTCATTGATGTTTTCACACCAGCCAACTTGGGATGACTGACAACAACACCTACGGACTCTCTTCATGACAGAGGAACAAAAGAGAATCCTCCTGGATGCTAGAAAAAAAATCCTCGGACCAGATGGATGACCAACACAACTTCCCAACATATTCAAAGCCGGCTTTCCCTTGAACCGACCCAACTGGGACCCCAACACCTTTGAAGGTAGGGAGCATCTGTCCACTTATCGCCGGGCTCTAATAGTGGGTATCTTAGAGGCCGCTAGGCGACCAACTAATTTGGCCAAGGTAAGAGAGATTATTCAAGGGCCTGATGAATCTCCCTCTATGTTTCTAGAGAGAATTATGGAGGCATATAGGAGATATACTCCTTTCAGTTCTCACGCAGAATATCAAAATGCATCTGCCATGATGGCCTTTATTGGGCAAGCTGCCCTGGATATTAAAAGAAAGTTACAATGCTTAGATGGATTACAAGATATGACTTTGAGAGATTTAGTCAGAGAAGCCAAGAAGGTATACTATAAGAGAGAAACTGAGGAAGAGAAGGGAGCAAAGGGAGGATAAAAGAAACAAAAGACAGACTAAGGCATTGACTAAGGTCCTGGTCACAACAACAAATAGGCCAGAAATAAGAAACATGGAGACAGGAAGGGATACCTGGGCCCACACTAGAGGCCACCCCTGGCCTCAGATCAATGTGCCTACTGTAAAGAAAAAGGACACTGGGCCAAAGAGTGCCCTAGAAAGAGACAGCCACGCCAGCCAGCCATTCTGACTCTGGAGGATGACTAAGAACATCGGGGCTCAGATCCCCTCCCAGAGCTCAGGGTAACTTTTGAAGTGGAGGGGACCCCAGTAAACTTTGAAGTGGATACAGGGGCAATATACTCAGCCCTTAAGGCCCCATTGGGCCCTCTATCAAATAAAAGGTCTCTAATTCAAGGGGCTAATGGCAGTAAATATTGGGCTTGGACAACTAAGAGGACCATGGACCAGGGGAAAGGAAAAATCCATCACTCCTTCCTAGTAATCCCAGAATGCCCGGCCCCATTGATGGGCAGAGATCTGCTCACCAAGCTCTGGGCCAAAATAACTTTTAACCCTGAAGGCCCCCAAGTGGAATTTCTAAATCCTTCAGTAAAAACTCCTATAATCACGGCTCTAAATATGTCAGTAGAAAATGTACATCAACTCACTCACCTTGGTTCAAAGAAACTGCATTCATTCCTGAAGGATCAAGAACAGAGTTTTCCACTAACCGACTCACAGCGAAAGGAAATAACTGAATGGGTAACAAAAGCCTGTCGGGTCCATCAATTGGTTAATGCTTACCCTTCCAAGCTTCCTGCAGGAAAGCACCTATGAGGAACCAGACCAGGACAATTCTGGGAAGTGGACTTTACTAAAATTAAGCCAGCAAGGTATGGACTTAAATATCTCCTAGTCTTTGTAGATACATTTTCAGGATGGATTGAAGCCTTCCCCACAAAAAAAAAAAAAAAAAAAAAAAAAAAAAACAGCGCAAATGGTGGTCAAGAAGATCCTGGAAGATATTTTTCCAAGATATGGCCTGCCTAAGGTAGTACGGTATGATAATGGACCAGCGTTCGTGGCCCAGGTAAGTCAGGGGTTAACCAGGACCCTGGAGATTAATTGGAAGTTACATTGTACTTATAGATCCCCAAGTTCAGGACAAGTAGAAATAATGAATAGAACCATTAAAGAGACCATAACGAAATTAAGCTTAGAGACCAGCATAAAAGATTGGACTATGCTCCTTCCTAATGCACTGTTTCATGCAAAAAATACTCCCTCTGTTTCTTTGTGTAACCTCACCCTCTATGAAATTCTGTATAGTGCCCCTCCTCTAGTAAGGGACCTACCCCAACTCTAAGACCTAAGGATCCCTTCCACACCCCTTGCTTGACAGACTTAAAGCTCTTGAAAGAACTCAGGGATACCTGTGAAAACAGATGGCCACTGCCTACCAACCTGGGGACGAGGGGACTCCACATTGATATCAATTAAGAGACTTCATCTACGTAATATGACATCAGGTGTCATCCCTGGACCCAGCTGGAAAGGACCATACCAGGTGCTACTTATAACACCTACAGCAGTAAAGGTAGACAGAATCACTTCCTGGATCCATGCCTCTCATCTCAAGCCTGCGCCCTGTCCAGACCCTGGCTGGAAACTGGAAAAGACTGGTAACTCTTTCAAATTTTTTATTCTCCATGTGGATAAGGCTATAGACTCTCCCCTTGACCACCAGTAGTCCTAACCCTCATCAGCCCTTTCAGCAGCGATGGCTGATAACAAATCCTACTGGACAAGAAGTATGGTCTATCTCGCATACAGCCCCCTTACGGACTTGATGGCCATCTCTCCACCCAGACATTTGTCAGCTGGCCATAGGTCTTTCCTATTGGGATATCCCTGATGAAGAGGATTCCACTAAAATTCCATTAAATCCCTTCCATATCATAGATAATGGAAACAAACTTTATGGATGTAGGGACACGCGAGCCAGATGCAGGTTGGCTAGCCTAGATTACTATGTTTGCCCGGCGGACTATCAAAGCCACAAACAGTCACGGCTGTGTGGGGGGAAAGCCGACTTCTTCTATATGTCATGGGGATGTGAGCATACAGGGACTGCCAGATGGAACCCAAAGTCCTCATCAAATTTTGTACACAGTATTGTGTATATTACCAATTAGATAACCAAAACCGATGGCCCCCAGAGGGGTCTCTAGATCCTCAAATTCTGTGTGACCTTTTTAACTTCTGCAAGTGCTCAAAAGGGTGAAAGGAGATTCCCCTATGTGGAGGCCTTTTCCCTCCTTTGCTCACATCCTGAACTATGCTTCTCCAATAGATGCTCACCCTCAGCCTTCTGCTCCAGACTCTCTGCTGTCACTCCCACCTCAGCAACTTGATTTCTCCCCTCCAATTACTAGATCAAAAACCCAAACCTCCGCTGGTTCTCAGACCATTGCCCCCTTGCTGAGGTAGCAGGTACTGAGGCACCCCTCCACTCACTCACTCCTCTCTTCTCCTGTCAGTGCCCGCACCGGGTCCCACCAGGTCCTCTTACCAGCTAAACCAAAGCTCAAACCAGCTGAGGAGAACCCTCAGACCCCTATCCAAGATGTAATGAAAATGGCCTTTAATGTTGCTTTGTCATCACTGAAAACAGGTTACTAAGAATTTAAAGTCCCTCACAGGCTTTTTGGTATACTCACTCCTGTCTCCTCCTCTGTTCTACCTGTTCTACTGCTCATGTTTTTGTTGCTAGGAAGATCCCAAAACCCTTTCCCATTATTCTTTTACATCTCTCCTTCCTCATTCTCAGATCCAAGGAGCTGCTCTCAGCCCTGCCTTCCCCGTCTTCCCCCTCTGTACCAGGCCCACGGAAAAGTCTTAACTGACCTTCTCCAGAAGTCCTCACCATGGCTGACTATAGGACTTTCAGCAAAAGAGTCCCTATAAAAGAGTTCAGTGTAGATAAACTTCCTCTTTTCGTGTTGACCTGGTCTACTTGGCAACTGGCTAAAAAAATCAGCACTCCTGAGCTAGACACACCCTTACTAGTTTTTCACAAAATATGTGAACAAGGCCTCTGGCCTTGAGCTGGGGCTTCACAGAGATGGCTACATTTCTAAGATAAAGAAGTTACCAACTGGGCTCCATGGAAACAGCTGGCAGGGGAAAAAAAGAAAGGGAAGAAAAAGCTCTCCCCCTCCCAGGTGTCCTTGAAAAGTTAACTTGCCCAGAATTGAGGAAAAAACAGAAAAAAAAAACTGCTTTTTGTGAACTTCTGCAGACTGTGAACTTCTGAGCCCCTTCCCTTACATGTTGGGTACAAAATTCTGAAACTACCTAAACTTGGGTTTCAGGGGATTAATTGATTACAACAGAAGCAATGCCCTCTGAATCTGGTTGCAACCAAATAAGACTGTTTCCCTGTCTTTGGTGCTATCTTAGGTGCCTTGCCTTGTCGGTCCCTACAACAGTTTAATTCTATATACTTAAACATTGTTTATGTTTTCATGAAATGGTCAACAGATGTGATTAATTGTGTAATGGTGCAGATGTTTCCCAGAGTGCTCTATCATGATGCAGGTTCATTTGAAGTTCAAATAGGGGGGCATACAACCCGGTTTCGCTGGGAACATATATCCCTCACTTTAGCCATTCTATTATGAATAGGAGTTGCTGCAGGGGTGGGCACAGGAACCACTGCCCTGGTCCATGGGACACAACAAATGACCCAATTAGAAGCAGCAATAGATCAAAACTTAAAGATATTAGAAACCTCCATCATAGCTTTGCAGGAATCTTTAACCTCTCTATCTGAAGTTGTTTTACAGAACAGGTGAGGGTTGGACCTCCTCTTCATGAAAAAAGGAGGCCTTTGTGCTGCATTGAGGGAAGAATGTTGTTTTTATGTCGACCATAGTGGAGTTGTAAAATAATCTATGAGTAAATTAAAAAGATGCCTTGAAGAGAGTCAAGGAGAGAGAGAGGCCCAAATAGGATGGTTTGAGTCTTGGTTTACACAGTCCCCCTGGTTAACTACGTTTTTATCAACCCTGGCCGGTCCAATAATAATCCTCATATTATTGCTAACTATAAAACCCTGTTTCCTCAACCGTGCAATTTCTTTTCTCCAAGCTCAAATTGGACAAGTTAAACTTATGGAAATACCCCACTAGCAGACATAGAATGTACACCCCCAAATGATCACTTTTATGATTAAAAGTAGCCAGAAGAAGAAGTGGGGAATGAAAGGTTAATAAAATATGTACTTGTCACTTCCTGTTTTTCTGTACGCTTAACAAAACACTGTTGAAATGTTGAGAAATGTTTCCTAATCTTGTCCCAGAATGTGCTGTCCCCAACTGCCGAATTGCAGAATGTACTCCCTCACCTGGTTGAAAGCAAACCGCCCACTCACTCAGACACATCAATAAACTTCCCTCCCTGCCCTCTCCAAGGAAAGTATATAAGCTCTGCTTAAGCTGTTCTCAGGGCTCTCTGCTCTATTCAAGTGAGCTCTGAGCCCCAGCATGCTGGACCCCCAATAAACCCTTTGCTGTTGCATGAGATAGTCTCTTGGTGGTCTCTTCCTCTGAAACTCATCCGACATTTACTTGGATGATTGAATGTAGAAGAGAACATCCATTCAAAAACTGATAGTTGGTAGGATTAGGAAGAAGAGTGAGTATAGGATTTGGAACAAAAGTTCTTTAGCATTACGGTTTCGGTTAGACAGTGAATGTAAATGTCAACACAAGTTAAGAGTCAGTCACAATGATGAATTTGGGATAATATGTAGAAAAGCAGATATCAATAGAGACATTATGAAATCATGCTAAGTATAAAGTCAGTGATAGGATTAGACATTTTCAACAGGGTTGAGTTTGAATATATAATCTTAGGAAGAAACAAATATGTAGTCACCAATAGGATTGACATTTGAGAGCATTAGGCAACATGGACATGGATGTTTTTAGTAATCCATGTTCACTTTAAATTTAGGCTTTGGTACAATCATAAGTGTGACCTTTGTATTTTGTGTCCAGAATATTACTGTGATAAAATGTATATATAGATCGGGTGACATAAGTATTTCTTTCACCATTTCTGGGAGTAATAATTTAAAGACGTATAAATTAGTATTGGGGGTACAAAGAGGTGTACCCTGTGTCTATGAATATAGAGATAATGCATGAATAGACCATACTGTGAATAAGTAATATAACTGGTTCCACTTTAAATAATGGATTGAATTGATATCTGAAAATATATAAAAATCTTATATTGATATACAATCATTAATTCCAACCAGTTATACATCAATGTTAGTATTAGGGTTATGGTTTATCATGAAGGGTGTGTGAGTTTTGCTTCAATGTGATTATGGAAATCGAAAATAATGTGTTTGGAAAGAAGCCTCATGAAACAACGAGTCAAGAAACATTGAGGAATACATGTGTTCTGAATTATGAAGTGATTGAAAGTGATACAAATGCCTATAATTTTGTGAACTTGTGGGTGAAATATATATCTATGATGTGCATACATTGAAGATATATTAATGTAACAGTGCTGAATTAAAATGAACATCAAAATACACATCATGTGTAATAGGAATCTTCTTGCATTGAGGTTAAACTGGGTCAGTTACTGTAGAAATATTAGGATTTGTATGCAACATTCACTGAAGTTAGTTTTCAGTACTAGGAAACAAATAAGTATTACAGGTGGATGAATATTTCTGAGAATAATATTGTGAAAAGTTGATTATAAATCCACATACATGAATATGAATGAATTTAGGGAGCATATAATAAGACACAAATATTTCATATTTTGAAAAATCTGGAGAGTGTGTGTGTGTGTGTATATATATATATATATATATATATATATATATATACATACATATACACACACACATTAAAAATTAGCAATATATATGCTATTCAAAATTCATCATGAAATATGTATCATTCATAGAGGTAAAAATATTCATTTTACTGAACATGGATTTCTGTATAATGATGTAAAAGTAGGAAGCTCATGATAGGTTGTATTTTCAGTTCCAACAGCATTTAGGAGGAGTGATCTCCTCTCACAATTTGTATCTGCCAAGTTGTCCACCTCACAAGAATGTAGGTGTGGTACCAGGTATGATTCTATATGTTTTTATTGCTGCTGCACTGGGTTTTTGGTAATTGCTTCACGAAAAAAATGGAGTTCAACTGAAACACAATGCTGGAGGGAGTTCTGTCACGTGTGGTGGGTCAGGGTATGCAGGAGAATGCACCAACCAGGCTTCTATCCCACATAGCTTGCCCCCTTGAACACAGCAACCTGATTGTGAACATTGCCCTGAAACCTCACCATATAACAAGATGCCTTTACATAGGAGGGTCTGCTGGCTGCACCATGTCAGTCACAAGCCATTTGGAAGACAATGGCAGATCCACATGGCCCCACCACAGATGTTTTATCACACACCTGCCAACTACTGCTCTAGGACAACTACTCAGCATGGTACAACTTACTGGCATCTCTGTTCTACGCCATTTTCATGAAACCCAGTCAATCAAGGCACTGTCTGGTACACTCATGATCAGCAGCAGGATATCCAATGGTTCTCCAGTGCCACCTGGTCATGGGAATTTCAAAAATTTCATGGTATTTATCTAGCCATTTTTCAAGGATGAAGTTGGAGGCACTGTGCGTTTCAATTCATTCAGGAACCATTAAATGTTGAGGAAGCTCATTTCAATGAAAGCTCTGGAGAATTGTCACATGCAATGCTTCCCAAAAAGTGGCCAAAAGGTCAAATGAATCCAGGCCCATTTAGGTCTACAATATGAGGTTCATGTGTGTTTTGACTCTCAACTATTTCTGCCAAGTCTTTCAGAATAAAATCATATGATATCCTGGCTGAGATTCCCAGTGCTCTGTGGAAAGCCACCATGGGCCTGGATCTCAGTTTCCAAGGCCAACTCTCATGCATGGCCTCCTAAAATTCCAACAAAATTCATGGCAATAATTCTCTGAGGTCAGTTCCAGAACTCAGTCTCTAAGGGGAATCACAGCAGAGTTCAAGCCCAGGTGGACCCAGTCATCTCTTCCAACTGCCACACAAATGACCACAATTAAACCCAAAATTCTCCCACATGGCCCTCAACTTCTTCCATATAGACACTCATCATAATCTCTGGCTGGTGGTTTCCATGAGGGGCGCAGCCCAAGACAGTGTCCAAAATAAGCTCCATTGCCCCTCATTTGGTGAAATTCAGGGTGTCATGGACACCCTTCCTGTGAACCAGGAGTGATCAAATAGGCCTTCCCTTAATACTGCTCAGCTTCTCCAATTTGAGGCCTACTGAGTGTTGGGTACAGATTCTTTATGTGAATTGGAGTGATGAGAAAACCCAGTCACCTATGGGCTACCCTCTGAAGGGCTTTGAAGAACTCATTTGACCCAAATGATCCCTATTCTCACTTGATGGAATTCAGGAACCTTACAGAGGAAGGCAAGAGACTTCATCCACAATGACTGTTCTTTTTGCCATTTTGCATTTGGATGCACACATGCGATCTTTCTTTAGATCCATCAGGTGCTGAGAATCTAACCCAGAGAATGACACTGAGCCAAGAGGCTGATTCAGACACATCTCTTTCCAAATCAATTAAGGAAAGAGCCACAGGTGATGCCTATTCATTTCCATTTGAAAACTCTTTTCTTCAGGATTAACAAAGGGGTGGCCTGAGACAAAGACCTTCCTGACTCTCAGGGCAACAGAACAATATGTAAGCAAAAGGCCCAAAGCAGGGTTTCTCCACTGAGACTTTCCTGGTCACACTGATATCTGAGTTTTCTCAGATGCTCTTCATTCCCTTCAGCTATCCAGTACATGGCCATGTCACAGAGCTTGGAGGTGGTACATATCTTGGACACAAACCCATGAGCCTATTCTGGAGTGTGGCCAGAATTCAGGAAGAAAACAGCAACTTAGGAAGGTAGCAGGTATTGCCCATTAATAAGTCAAGCCACATTCCATTTGTAAAATGGGCAGGATGAATGCTGGGAAGCTTTCTACTAGACAGGACACATACATTGATGCATTCTCTTTTCTAATGTCTACAACCATGGACACAGTGTGAGACACAGACACAGAAACACTTGTCTTGTCAAACGACTTACTAAAAACAGTTCCCTCCAAACCACACAAACCGTCTTTCCTTCCTATTCTCAGAACATGAGACAAAACCACAAACCCAAACCCACACCGACAATGGCACCTCCTTCCCCCAAATAGGTCTGTGACTATCTGGAGTGTCCTCTGACTGGTGGGCCATACTATGTTCGCCCGAAATGTCCTGTCCTGTCCCAGATCTGGTCTCCTTGGCCAACTCTGTGAAGTTGTCAGGAGCCAGGAGTGAGCCACTACCTGCTTTCCCAGGAAAAGCCCCTCTCCCGAGCTTTCCTGGCATTTGGCCTCCTCACATCAGTAGGTGCCAAGAAAGACTGACTCTGTCCTTGGTAAATCAAAACAAGTGAGACCACTGGGACTGGCACTGGGACTGGCTCTGGGTGCCTGGCTTCCTGGATCCCAAGTTCAGAGAGTTCCATCACCAAGGAAGTGATGTGAGGTCACTTCCTTCAGGAACTGAATGAGATCACTGCCTTGGAAACCACATTGTCCTAACAGTTGCTTCCAATGGTCCCATGAGATGGAGGCTGCCCCTAATTCCTGTGACACTTTCACAAGTTAAAATGGTATATCAACCATAGGGAACCAGGAACAGCTCTCCACACAGTCCTGGTTTGGTCCATCTTTTCTACATTAAGAAAAGAGAGGCTGATTCAGACACATCCCTTCATCCTGACCAGGTTGTATGCCATGGAAAATGACTTTTGCTCTCTCAGGTCTTTCATAGCTGCCTACATCTTCTCCAGGGATCATTTCTGCATGGAGCTTTGAGGTTCTCAGCAGTTGGAAGATCCACTACATTCCTGTATTGTGAGACCAACACTGTCCCTGCTCTTCTGTAAAGTTAGATTGAGGGAACAGTGTATGGTTAGGGTTAATAACTTGTTCCATTTGGGTTAGGAATCATTCTGCTGCATGAATAATGGTACTGGGAACCTGCGATTATTATAAGAATAAAGAGGTGAAACATACGTATGAAAAAAGAAATCTAAGTAAGATTTGAAGCCCAGAAGGGCATTGGGCCCTTGATTTTGATACTTAGCATTGAATTACATTCTGCACAGATGTCTCAGATAAATCAATATACAATGGCATAAGACCTTGTTCCTTGGATTATTGAAGGTAGAAGAGAACATCCAGTCAAAAAGGGATAGTCAGTAGGATTAGGAAGATATTTAGTATGTTTAGGAAGAAGAGTGAGTATAGGATTTGGAACAAAAGTTCTTTAGCAATACGTTATTGATTAGAGTGTGAATGTAAGTGTCAGAACATGTGAAGAGACAGTCACAATGATGAACTGGGGAATATATGTAGGAAAACAAATAGCAATAGAGACTTTACGAAATCAGGCAAAGTATAAAGTGAGGGATAGGATTAGACATTTTCAATCGGGTTAATAATCTTAAGAAGAAACATATATGTAGTCACCAATAGGATTGATATTTGAGAGCATTAGGCAACCTGGACATGGATGTTTTTAGTAATCCATGTTTACTTTCCATTTGGGCTTTGGTACAATCATAAGTGTGATCTTTGCATTTTGTGTCCAGAATATTTCTGTGATTAAATGTATATGTAGATCAGGTGACATGAGTATTTCTTCCACCATTTCAGGGAGCAATATTTTGAAGACGTATAAATTAGTATTGGGGGTACAAAGAGGTGTACACTGTGTCTATGAATATAGAGATAATGCATGAATAGACCATAGGGGGAATAAATAATATAAATGGTTCCACTTTAAATAATGGATTGCATTCATATCTGAAAATATATAAGAAATCTTACATTGATATACAATCATTCATTCCAACCAGTTATACATCTAATGGTAATATCACAGTTATAATTTATTATGACGTGTATGTGAGTTTTGCTTCAAAATTGATTATGGAAATCAAAAATAATGTGTTTGGTATGAAATCTCATGAAAAGACCAGTCAAGAAACTTAGAGGAATACATGTGTTCTGAAGAAGGAAGTGATTGAAAGTAAAACAAATGCCTATAAATTTTTGAACTTGTGGATGAAACGATATATCCTATGATGTCCATAAACTGAAAAAATAATAATGTACCAGTGTTGAATAAAAATGAACGTCAAAATACACATCATGTCCCGTAGGATTCTACTTGCATTGATGTTAAACTGAGTCATTTACTGTAGAAATATTAGGATTTGTAAGCACCATTCACTGAAGTTAGTTTTCAGCACTAGGAAATAAATATGTATTTCAGGCGGTTGAATATTTCTGAGAATTATCTTGTGAAAAGTTGATTATAAATCCACATACAGAAACATGAGTGAATTTAGGGAGTGTATAATAAGACACATATATTTCATATTTTAAAAATCTGGACAGTATATGTATATAGATAGATAGATATATAGATATATAGATATATAGATATAGATATAGATATAGATATATAGATATAGATATAGATGTAGATAGATACACACACAGAGACATTAAAATGTAGCAATATATATGCCAATCAGAATTCACCATGAAATATGTATCATCCACATATTCAAAAATATTCATTTTACTGAACATGGATTTATATATAATGTTGTTCATCTAGGAAATTCACCAATAGGTTTAATTTTCAGTTACATCAGTATTTAGGGGGAGTGATATCTTCTCACAATTTGTATCTTACAAAATCAGCGAGCTTACAAAAATGTACGTGTGATACCAGGAGGATTCTAAATATGCATAAAAAATACATGTGATGAATAGGCTACAGAGAATGGGAGACAGCAATTTACATATGTATTTACTTTATAAACTCATGGAGAACTATTACAATGAAAAGTTGACTAGATTTATAACACATACCCTTGATAAAGCAGAAGGCAAGTCCAAGTATACACCATGCCTCCTATGAATGACCTGTATTTCTATTCTGTTAGGTTTCTTGTTCTCCATCATATTAGGATTAGTAGTCAGAGTCTAGTAGGCTATGGGTTAATGTCAGGGATTCAGTATTTCAAATGGAAAATATGAAAATGAATCTAATGTGCATGCAAATATGTGCTACACAAAAATCTTCCCACTCTCATCCAGAAAAATGTCTTTACATAACCTTCGCCCCAATTAAGACACAATTAGTGGAGAAGAGTTAGAAATCTGTGAATACACATGTGGAAATGAGAATGCTCAGGAGTTCACAGCCTTGGAGGTGGTAGAGGAATTTCCAAAATTAAGGGATAGGGTAAATACTCCACAAATATGGAGTGCTGCTGTCCTGATGATTCTTTGAGAAACTGCCTCTGAGGTTGGGCTCTTGAAATATATGTTGTTGTCAGGAGCTTTAGCTTCCTTTGTAGTGAGACCATGAAAGCTAGATCTGCATCTATGTGACCTGGAGGACATGGTTTCTTATTTTCTAGTGAACATGAGGCAGCAGTTCTGAATTACCTCATTGTAGGTAAACTGTGGCCACTGGGAGCTAAGTGTCTCCCCGTGTGGACTGTGAAGCCATTTGGTCATACTCCACTTTTCCTGATGATTCTTACTGCTGCACTGGGAGTTTGGTATTGGCATCAGTAAGTACCAGGAGTTCAATGGGGACACAGTGCTGGTGGGAATACTCTCACGTGTGGTGGGTCAGGGTGTGCAGGAGAATGCACCAACCAGGCTTCTATCCTACAAAACTTGCCCCCTTGTCCATAGCAACCTGATTCTGAACATTGCCCTGAAACCTCTCCATATAACAAGATGCCTTTACATATAAGGGTCTGCTGGCTGTGCCATGTGAGTCACAAGGCATTTGGAAGCCAATGGCAGATCCACGTGGCCCCTCCACAAATGTTTTATCATACAACTACAAACCACTGCTCTAGGCCCAATACTCAGCAGGCTCCAAATTACTGGCATCTCGGTTCTACACCATTTTCATGAAAACCAGTCAATCAAGGCACTGTATGGTATACTCATGATCAGCAACAGGACATCCAAAGATTCTCCAGTGCCACCTGGTCATGGGAATTTCAAATATTCCATGGTATTTATCTAGCCATTTTTCAAGGATGAAGTTGGTGGCACTGTGGGTTTCAATTCATTCAGGAACCATTAAATGGTGAGGAATCTCATTTCAATGAAAGCTCAGGAGAACTCTCACAGGCAAGGCTTCCCAAAGAGTGGCCAAAAGGTCAAATGAAGCCTGGCCCATTGAGGTCTACAATGTGAGGTCCATGTGTGATTTGACTCTCAACTATGGCTGCCAAGTCTTTCAGAATAAAATCATGTGATATCCTGGCTGAGATTCCCACTTCTCTGTGGAAAGTCATCCTGGGCTTCGATCTCAGTCTCCAAGGGCAATTCTCATGTGTGGCCTTCTAAAATCCCAACAAATTCATGGTAATACTTATCTGAGTTCAGTTCCAAAACTCAGTCTCTAAGGGGAATCACACCATAGTTCAAGCCCAGGTGGACCCAGGAATCTATTCCAACTGCCACACAAATGACCACAATTAATACCAAAACACTCCCACATGGCCCTCATCTTCTTTTATATAGACACTCAACATAATGTCTGGGTGGAGGTTTCCATGAGGGGCACATCCCATGACAGTGTCCAAAATAATCTCCCTTGCCTCTCACTTCCCTAAAGTCAGGGTGGCCTGGAAACCCTTCCTGTGAACAAGGAATGATCAAATAGGCCTGCCGTTAATACTGCTCTACTTCTCCAATTTGAGGCCTACTGTCTTTGAGGTATAGGTTCTTTAAGTGAATTGGAGTCATGAGAAAACCCAAGCACCTATGGGATACCCTCTGCAGGGCTTTGATGAACCCATTTGAGTGAGTGTAGGAGTTGGAACAAAAGTTCTTTAGCAATAGGGTTTTTGTTAGAGAGTGAATGTAAATGTCAGCACATGTGAAGAGACAGTCACAATGATTAACTGGGTAAAATGTGTAGGAAAGCAGATATCAATAGAGACAGTAGGAAATCAGGCAAAGTACAAAGTGAGTGATAGCATAAGACATTTTTAAGAGGGTTGAGGTTGAATATATAATCTTAGGAAGAAACGAATATGTAGTCACCAATAAGAATGATATTTGAGAGCATTAGGGAACCAGGACATGGATGTTGTTAATAATACATGCTCACTTTCAATTTAGGCTTTGGTACAATCATAAGTGTGACCCTTGCATTTTGTGTCAGGATATTACTGTGAAGAAATGTATATGTATATCAGGTGACTAGAGTATTTCTTCCACCATTTCTAAAAGCAATATTTTAAAGACTTATAAATTAGTATTGGGGATACAAATAGGTGTACCCTGTGTCGATGAATATAGAGATGATGCCTTAATAGACCATAAAGTGAATAAATAATATAACTGGTTCCAAATTTAAATAATGGATTGAATTGATATCTGAAAATATGTAGGAAATCTTATATTGATATACATACATTCATTCCAACCAGTTATACATCTAATGGTAATATTAGCTTTACGGTTTATCATTAAGAGTGTGAGAGTTTTGCTTCAAAAGTGATTATGGAAATCGAAAATAATGTGTTTGGAAAGAAGTCTCATGAAAAGACCAGTCAAGAAACATGGAGGAATACATGTGTTCTGAAGCAGGAAGTGATTGAAAGTGAATCAACTTCCTATAAAATTGTGAACTTGTGGATGAAAGGATATATCATATGATGACCATAAACTGTAGAAATATTAATGTACCAGTGTTGAATAAAAATTAACTTCAAAATACATATCATGTCCCATAGGTATCTACTTGCATTGATGTTAAACTGGGTCATTTACTGTAGAAATACTAGGATTTGTAAGCACCATTCACTGAATTTAATTTTCAGTACTAGGAAATAAATATGTATTTCAGGTGGATGAATATTTCTGAGAATAATCTTGTGAAAAGTTGATTATAAATCCACATACAGAAACATGAGTGAATTTGGGGAGTGTATAATAAGACACATATATTTCATATTTTGGAAAATCTGGAGAGTATATATATATATATATATATATATATATATATATATAGAGAGAGAGAGAGAGAGAGATAGATAGATAGATAGATAGACACATACACAGACATAAAAATGTAACAATATATATGCCAATTGAAATTCATCATGAAATATAATTCATCCACATAATCAAAAATATTCATTTTACTGAATATGGATTTATGTATAATGTTGTTCACTAGGAAGCTCACCCATAGGTTGAATTTTCAGTTCCATCAGTATTATGGGGGAGTGATATCTTCTCACAATTTGTATATTCCAAAGTCTATGAGCTCAGAAGAATTTACATGTGATACCAGGTAAGATTTTATATATGCATAAAAAAATATATGTGCTGAATAGGCTACAGAGAAAGGGAGACAGAAATTTACATATGGGTTATCTTTAAAAACTCATGGGGAATATTACATTGAAATATTTACTAGATTTATAACACATACCCTTGATAAATGAGAAGGCAAATCCAAGTATACACCATGCCTCGTATAAAAGGCCTGTATTTTTATTCTGTTAGGTTTCTTTTGCTCCATCATATTAGGATGTGTATTCAGAGTCTAGTAGGTTATGGGTTCATGTCAGGGATTCAGTATTTCTAATGGAAAACAGGAAAAAATATCTAATGTGTAGGAAAACGTGCTACACAAAAATCTTCCCACTCTCTTCCAGAACAATGCCTTGACATTACCTTCACTCCAAGTAAGACACAATTAGTGGAGAGGAGTTAGAAAATCTGTGAATACATATGTGGAATGGAAAATGCTCAGGAGTTCACAACACTGGAAGTAGTAGAACAGTTTCCAAAAGTAAGGGACAGGGTAAACACTCCAAAACCAGGGAGATCTGCTGGCCTAAAGGCTTCTTGAGAAACAGCCTCTGAGGATTTGCAATTGAAATATATGTAGTTGTCAGGAGATTTAGCTTCCTTTGCAGTGACACCATAAAATCTGTGTCTGCATCTATGAGACCTGGAGGACATGGTACCTTATTTTCTAAAGAGCATGAGGCAGCAGTTCTGAATTCTCTCTTTGTAGGTAAACTGTGGCCATTGAGAGTTAAGTGTCTCCCCGTGTGGTCGGTGAAGCCATTTGGTCATCCTCCATTTTCGTGGTGTTTCTTACTGCTGCACTGGGAATTTGGTATTGGCTTAATGAAATACAAGGAGTTCAACTGGGACACAATGCTGGAGGGAGTTCTGTCTTGTGTGGTTGGTCAGGTTCTTCAGGAGAATGTTCGAAACATGGGTCTCTCCCACATAGCTTTCCCCCTTGACTATAGCAACTGGATTCTGAACATTGCCCTGAAATCTCTCAATATAACAAGATGCCTTTACATATAAGGTTCTGCTGCCTGCACCATATCAGTCACAAGTCTTTTGGAAGCCAATGCCAAATCCACGTGGCCCCACCACAGATGTTTTATAATAGACCTGCACACCACTGCTCTAGGCCCACTACTCAGCAGGTTCCAACTTAGTGGCATCTCTGTTCTACACCATTTTCATGAAACGAGTCAATCAAGGCACTGTCTGGTACACTCATGATCAGCAACAGGGCATCCAAAGGTTCTCCAGTGCAACCTGGTCATGGGACTTTCAAAAGTTTCATGGTATTTATCTAGCCATTTTTCAAGAATGATGTTGGAGGCACTGTGGGTTTCAAATTATTCAGGAACCCATAAGTGGTGAGGAATGTCATTTCAATGAAAGCTCTGCAGAACTCTCACAGGCAAGGCTTCCCAAAGAGTGGCCAAAAGGTCAGATGAAGCCAGGCCCATTGAAGTGTACAATGTGACATCCCTGTGTGTTTTGAATCTCAACTATGGCTGCCAAGTGCTTCAGAATAAAATCATGTGATATCCTGGCTGAGATTCCCAGTGCTCTGTGGAAAGCCATCCTGGGCCTAGATCTCAGTTTCCAAGGGTGACTCTCATGCGTGGCTTCCTAAAATCCCAACAAAATTCATTCCAATACTTCTCTGAGGTCAGTTCCAGAACTCAGTCTCTAAGGGGAATCACACCAGAGTTCAAGTCCAGGTGGACCCAGAAATCTCTTCCAATTGCCAGACATATGATCACAATTGAAACAAAAACACGCCCACATGTGCCTCATCTTCTTCCATATAGACACTCATATTAACCTCTGGCTGGAGGTTTCCTTGAGGGGCGCAGCCCAAGACAGTGTCCAAAATAAGCTCCCTTGGCCTCATTTGCCTAAGACAGTGTTGCCTGTTCACCCTTCCTGTGAACCAGGAGTGATTAAATAGGCCTGCCGTTAATAATGCTCTGCTTCTCCACTTTGAGGCCTACTGACTGTCAGGTATAGACTCTTTATGTGATTTGGAGTCATGAGAAAATGCAAAAACCTATGAGCTAGCCTCTGCAGGGCTTTGAAGAACTCATTTGACCCAGAGGCTCCCGTTTCTCACTTGATTGAGATCAGGAACCTTACAGAGATAGGCAAGAGACTTCATCCACAATGACTGCTCTTTTGGCCATTTTGGATTTGCATGCACACATGGGATCTTTCTTTAGATCCATCAGGTGCTGAGAATCTAAGCCAAAGGATCACACTGGGCCAAGAGGCTGATTCAGACACATCTCTTTACAAAGCAATAAAGCAAAGAGCCACAGTTGATGCCTATTCATTTCCATTTGAAAACTCTTTTCTTCAGGATTCACAAAGCGGTGGACTCAGGCAAAGACCTTCCAGATATTCGGGGCATCAGAACCATAGGTAAGCACATGGCCCAAAGCAGGGTTTCTCCACATAGACATTACTGGTCACACTTATATATGAGTTTTCTGAGATGCTCCCATTCCTTTCAGCTCTCCAGTACATGGCCATGTCACAGAGCTTGGAGGTGGTACATATCTTGGACACAAAACCAGGAGCCTATTCCAAAGAGTGGCCAAAATTCAGGAAAAAAAAAAAACAGGAAATTAGGAAGATAGTCATTGATGCCCATCCATAAGGCAAGCTGCAGTCCAATCATAAATAGTGCAGTATGAATGCTGGGAAGCATTCTACTAGACAGGACACATTCATGGATGAATAATGTTTCTAATGTCTATAACCACGGACATAGTGGGATACACAGACATAGAGACACTTGCCTTGTCAAACGACTTACTAAACACAGTCCACTCCAAACCAAACAAACAACCTTTCCTACCTATTCTCAGAACATGAGACAAAACAACAAACTCACACCCACAACAACAAAGGACTTCCTTTACCCAAGTAGGTCTGTGACTATCCGGAATGTCCTCTGACTGGTGGGCCATACAATGTTCCCCCAAAATGGCCTGTCCTGTCTCAGATCTGGACTCCTTGGCCAATGCTTTGAAGTTGTCAGGAGCCAGCATTGAGCCACTACCTTCTTTCTCAGGAAAGGCCCCTCTTCAAAGCTCTCCTGGCATTTGGCCATCCTCACATCAGAAGGTACCAAGAAAGACTTATTCTGTCCTTGGTAAAACCAAATAAGTGAGCCCACTGGGACTGGGACTGGGACGGGGACTGGTTCTGTGTGCCTGGCTTCCTGGATTCCAAGTTAAGAGTTTTCCATCATCAAGGAAGTGAGGTAGGTCACTTCTGTCTGGAAATAAATGAGGTCACTGCTTTGGCAACCACTTTGTCCTAACAGTTGCTTCCAAGGGTCCCATGAGATGGAGGCTGCCCCTACTTCCTGTGACACTTTCACAAGTTAGAATGGTATATCAATCATAGGCACCCGGGAACAGCTCTGCACACAGGCCTGGTTTGTTCCATCTTCTCTACATTAAGAAGAGTGAGGCTGATTCACACACATCCCTTCATTCTAACGAGGTTGTTTGCCTTGCAAGATGACTTTTGCCCTCTTAGGTCCTTCATAGCTGCCTATATCTTCCCTAGGGATCATTTCTGCATGGACTGTTGAGGTTCTCAGCAGGTGGAAGATCCCCTACATTCCTGTATTGTAAGACCTACTCTGTCCCTGCTCTTCTGTAAATTTAGATTGAGGGAACAGTGTATGGTTAGGGTTAATAACATGTTTGATTTGGGTTAGGAATCATTCTGCTCGATGAATAACGGTATTGAGAACCTGCGATATTTTTAAGAATATATAGGTGAAATATACGTGTGAAAACAGAAATCTAGTTAAGATTTGAAGCCCAAAAGGGCATTGGGCCCTTGATTGGGATACTTAGCATTGAATTACATTCTGCACAGATGTCTCAGATAGATCCATATACAATGACATAGGACCTTGTACCTTGGATGATTGAATGTAGAAGAGAACATACACTCAAACAGGGATAGTCGGTGGTGATGCCCATTCATTTCCATTTGAAAACTGTTTTCTTCAGGCTTCACAAAGGTGTGGCCTGAGGCAAAGACCCTCCTGACATTAAGGGCAACAGAACAATAGGTAAGCAAAAGGCCCAAAGCTGGGTTTCTCAATTGAGACTTTACTGCTCACACTGATATCTGAGTTTTCTGAGATCCTCACCATTCCCTTCAGCTATCCAGTACATGGCCATGTCACAGAGCTTGGAGGTGGTACATATCTTGGACACAAAATCATGAGCCAATTCTGGAGAGTGGCTAGAATTCAGGAAGAAAACTGTAAATTAGGAAGATAGTAGGTGTTGCCCATCCTTAAGTAAAGCCACAATCCATTCATAAATTGGGCAGGATGAACTGGGAAGCTTTCTACTAGACAGGACACATCCATTGATGCATTCTCTTTTCTGATGTCTACAACCATGGACACAGTGGGATACACAGACATAGAAACACTCGCCTTGTCAAACGACTTACTAGAAACAGTTCACTCCAAACCAAACAAACCGCCTTTCCTACCTATTCTCAGAACATAAGACAAAATCACAAACCCACAACCACACCCACAATGGCACCTCCTTCCCCCAAGTAGGTCTATGACTCTATGGAGTGTCCTCTGACTGGTGGGCCATACAATGTTCCCCCGAAATGTTCTGTCCTGTCTCAGTTCTGGTTTCCTTGGCCAACTCTGTGAAGTTGTCAGTAGCCAGCAGTGAGCCACTAACTGCTTTCTCAGGAAAGGCCCCTCTTCAGAGCTCTCCTGGCATTTGGCCATCCTAACATCAGTAGGTACAAAGAAAGACTGACTCTGTCCTTGGTAAATCAAAACAAGTGAGCCCACTGGGACTGAGACTGGGACTGGCTCTGTGTGCCTGGCTTCCAGGATCCCAAGTTCAGAGAGTTCCATCACCAAGGAAGTGATGTGAGGTCACTTCCTTCAGGAACTGAATGAGGTCACTGCCTTGGCAACCACATTATCCTAACAGTTGCTTCCAAGGGTCCCATTAGATGGAGGCTTCCCCTACTTCCTGTGAAACATTCACAAGTTAGAATGGTATATCAACCATAGGAACCTGGAATAGCTCTCCACACAGGCCTGGTTCGGTCCATCTTCTCTACATTAAGAAGAGAGATTCTGTTTCAATCACATCCCTTCATCCTGACCAGGTTGTTTGCCATAGAAGATGACTTTTGCTTTCTCAGGTCCTCCATAGCTGACTACATCTTCTCCAATGATCATTTCTGCATGGAGGTTTGATGTTCTCAGCAGGGGAAAGATCCCCTACATTCCACTATTGTAAGACCAACTCTGTCCCTGCTCTTCATTAAATTTAGATTGAGGGAACAGTGTATTCTTATGGTTAACAAAATGTTTGATTAGGGTTAGGAATTATTCTGCGGGATGAATAACGGTATTGGGAACCTGCGATATTCATAAAAATATAGAGGTGAAATATATGAATGAAAACCGAAATCTAGGTCATTTTGAAGCCCAGAAGGGCATTGGGCCCTTGATTGGGATACTTAACTTTGATTTACGTTGTGCACAGATGTCTCAGATAAATCGATATACAATGGCATAGGACCGTGTACCTTGGATGATTGAATGTCAAAGAGAACATCCTGTCAAAAAGGGATAGTCGTTAGGATTAGAAAGATATTCGGTAGGTTTAGGAAGAAGAGTGAGTATAGGATTTGGAACAAATGTTCTTTAGCAATAGGGTTTGGGTTAGAGAGTGAAAGTAAATATCAGCACATGTGAAGGGTCAGTCACAGTGATGAACTGGGGAAAATATGTAGGAAAGCAGATATCAATAGAGACATTATGAAATCAGACAAAGTATAAAGTGAGTGATATGATTAGACATTTTCAACAGGGTTGAGTTTGAATATATAATCTTAGGAAGAAACAAATACGTAGTCACCAATAGGATTGATATTTGAGAGCATTAGGCAACCTGAACAAGGAAGTAATCCATGTTCACTTTCCATTTAGGCTTTAGTACAATAATAAGTGTGAACTTTGCATTTTGTGTCCAGAATATTACTGTGATAAAATGTATATGTAGATCAGGTGACATGAGTATTTCTTTCACCATTTCTGGGAGTAATATTTTGAAGACATATACATAAGTATTGGTTGTACAAAGAGGTGTACCCTGTGTCTATGAATATACAGATAATGCATGAATAGACCATACTGTGAGTAAATAATATAGCTGGTTCCACTTTAAATAATGGATTGAATTGATATCTGAAAATATATAAGAAATCTTATATTGATATAAAATCATTCATTCCAACCAGTTATACATCTATTGGTAATATTAGGGTTATTGATTATCATGAATGGTGTGTGAGTTTTGCTTCAAATGTGATTATGAAAATTGAAAATAATGTGTTTGGAAAGAAGTCTCATGAAAAGACCAGTCAAGAAACATGGAGGGGGCAGAAGAGGAGCAGCGGCCTGCTGAGAGGCTGAGCCGCCCCCTCCCCTTGCACCGGCAAGGTAGAGGGAACTGTGACCACGCACAGAACAGGCCCAGCGGCCTGCTGAGGGGCAGAGGCGCCCCCCACCCCCTGCGCCTGCCAGGTAGGGGAACTGTGACCACCGACAGAAAAGGCCCAGTGGCCCGCGGCGGGACAGAGCTTCCAATCACTCCTGCAAGGTAGGCGGGCCTGCGACCCACTGGCAGAAGAGGAGCAGCGACCTGCTGAGAGGCAGAGCCGCACCCTCCCCCTGCACCTGCAAGGTAGAGGGAAGTGTGACCACGCACAGAGCAGGCCCAGTGGCCTGCTGAGGGGCAGAGCCACCCCCCACCCCCCGCGCCGGCCAGGTGACCACCGACAGAAAAGGCCCAGTGGCCCACGTTGGGACAGAGCTTCCAATCACTCCTGCAAGGTAGACGGGCCTGCGACCCACCGGCAGAAGAGGAGCAGCGGCCTGCTGAGAGGCAGAGCTGCCCCCTCCCCCTGCACCGGCAAGGTAGAGGGAACTGTGACCACGCACTGAGCAGACCCAGCGGCCTGCTGAGGGGCAGAGCCGCCCCCCACCCCCCGCGCCTGCCATGTAGGTGGAACGGTGACCACGGACAGAAAAGGCCCAGTGGCCTGCAGCGGGACAGAGCTTCCAATCACTCCTGCAAGGTAGGCGGGCCTGCGACCCTCCAACAGAAGAGGAGCAGCGGCCTGCTGAGAGGCAGAGCCGCCCCCTCCCCCTGCACAGGTAAGGTAGAGGGAACTGTGACCACGCACAGAGCAGGCCCAGCGGCCTGCTGGGGGGCAGAGCCATGCCCCACCCCCCGCGCCTGTCAGGTAGGTGGAACTGTGACCACTGACAGAAAAGGCCCAGTGGCCCGCGGAGTGGCAGAGCTTCCAATCACTCCTGCAAGGTAGGCGGGCCTGCGACCCACCAGCAGAAGAGGAGCAGCGGCCTGCTGAGAGGCAGAGCCGCCCCCTCCCCCCCACGCCTGCAAGGTAGACGGAACTGTGAACACCATCAGAACAGGCCAGACCTGCAACCGAGAGACAGAACAGGCCCAGTGGCCTGAGGAAGGGTAGAGCCGCCCCCCCCTACGCCTGCAAGGTAGGCGGACCTGCGACCCACTGGCAGTACAGCCCCAGAGGCCTGCAGAGGGGCAGTGCCGCTGCCTGCGCCTGCAAAGTAGACAGAACTGTGACCACCGACAGAACAAGCCTAGCGGCCCGCAGAGGGACAGAGCCGCCGCCCGCGCCTGCGAGGCAGACTTTGCAACTATACAAGACCAATATAAATATATAGGGGGAAAATTCAATAGCACAACAGTTTCACCAAGTAGAAAGGAACGCGAACAGTATGAAGAGAGAAGGAAAGAAAGGACCACAAGCATTGCAGGTCAACTCAACGTTAGAAGAGGTAATAGCTGCAGCAGATGGAATGTCAGATAAAGAATTCAGGATATACATGCTTCAGATGATCTGGAGTCTCAAGGAAGACATCAGACAGCAAAATCAGACAATGAAAGATCACTTCAACAATGAATTACATAAACAAATCCAAGAAGCAAAAGATCAACTATACAGGGAAATAGAGGTTATAAAAAACAAACAAACAGAAATCCTAGAAATGCAGGAAGCAATAAGCCAACTTAAAAACTCAATTGAGTATACTACCAGCAGAGTAGAACACTTAGAAGACAGAACATCAGACAATGAAGATAAAGTATTTCAACTTGAAAAGAACATAGACAGCTCAGCAAGACTGTTAAGAAACCATGAGCAGAACATCCAAGAAATATGGGATAACATCAAGAGACCAAATTTAAGAGTTATTGGGATACAGGAAGGGACAGAGTTTCAAACCAAAGGAATGAGCAATCTATTCAATGAAATAATACGAGAAAACTTCCCAGACTTGAAGAATGAGACAGAACCCCAAATCCTAGAAGCCTACAGGACACCGAATGTGCAAAATCATAAGAGACCCACACCTAGACACATTATAATGAAGATGCCCAACATACAGAATAAGGAGAGAATTTTAAAAGCTACAAGAGAAAGGAAGCAGATCACATTTAGGGGTAAGCCAATCAGGATAACAGGTGATCTTTCAACACAGACTCTGAAAGCCAGAAGATCCTGGAATAACATATTTCAAACACTGAAAGAAAATGGGTTCCAACCAAGAATTGTGTTTCCAGCGAAATTAAGCTTCAGGATGGAAGATGAAATTAAAACCTTCCACGATAAACAAAAGTTAAAAGAATTTGCAGCTAGAAAACCATCTCTTCAAAACATCCTTGGCAAAACATTACAGGAAGAGGAAATGGAAAATAACAATGAAAACCAACAGTGGGAGGTAGGACACTAAAAGGGGGAAAATAATCAAAGAGGAAAACAAACCATGTTTAGTAACATAAATAAACAAATATGGCTGGAAGAACAACCCATATCTCAATAATAACCCTAAATGTTAATGGCTTAAACTCACCAATCAAGAGACACAGGCTAGTAGAATGGATCACAAAACAAGACCCAACAATATGCTGCCTACAGGAGACGCATTTGATAGGAAAAGACATACATAGGCTGAAGGTGAAAGGTTGGGAAAAATCATATCACTCATATGGACTTCGGAAACAAGCAGGAGTATCCATACTCACATCAAATAAAATAGATTTCAAGCCCAAGTTAATCAAAAGGGATAAAGAGGGACACTACATACTGCTCAAGGGAACCATACACCAACAAGACATAACAATCATAAATATATATCCCCCAAACAATGGTGCAGCTATGTTCATCAAACAAACTCTTCTCAAGTTCAAGAGTCTAATAGACCACCATACAATAATCATGGGAGACTTCAACACACCTCTATCACCAATGGACAGATCTTCCAAACAAAAGTTGAATAAGGAAACTATAGAACTCAATAACACAATTAATAACCTAGACTTAATTGACATATATAGAATATACCACCCAACATCAAGCAGTTACACTTTTTTCTCAGCAGCACATGGATCCTTCTCAAAAATAGATCATATATTATGTCACAGGGAAACTCTTAGACAATATAAAGGAGTAGAGATAATACCATGCATCTTGTCTGATCATAATGGAATGGAACTGAAAATCAACGATAAAAGAAGGAAGGGAAAAGAATACATCACTTGGAGAATGAACAATAGGTTACTGAATGATCAATGGGTTATAGAAGACATCAAGGAAGAAATTAAAAAATTCTTAGAGATTAATGAAAACACAGACACAACATATCGGCATCTATGGGACACATTGAAAGCAGTTCTAAGAGGAAAATTCATTGCATGGAGTTCATTCCTCAAAAAAAGAAAAAACCAACAAATAAATGATCTCATACTTCATCTCAAAATCCTAGAAAAAGAAGAGCAAAACAACAGCAAAAGAAGTAGAAGGCAAGAAATAATTAAAATCAGAGCTGAAATTAATGAAATCGAAACAAAAGAAACAATTGAAAAAATTGACAAAACTAAAAGTTGGTTCTTTGAAAAAATAAACAAAATCGACAGACCCTTAGCCATGCTAGCGAAGAGAAGAAGAGAGAGAACTCAAATTACTAACATACGGGATGAAAGAGGCAATATCACAACAGACACTTCAGAAATACAGAAGATAATCAAAAATTATTTTGAATCCTTATACTCCAATAAATTAGAAGATAGTGAAGGCATTGATAAATTTCTTAAGTCATATGATCTGCCCAGATTGAGTCAGGAGGATATAGACAACCTAAACAGACCAATATCAATTGAGTAAATAGAAGAAACCATCAAAAGACTACCAACTAAGAAAAGCCCAGGACCGGATGGGTACACAGCAGAGTTTTACAAAACCTTTAAAGAGGAACTAATACCAATACTTTTCAAGCTACTTCAGGAAATAGAAAAAGAGGGAGAACTTCCAAATTCATTCTACGAGGCCAACATCACCCTGATACCTAAACCAGACAAAGACACTTCAAAGAAAGAAAACTACAGACCAATATCTCTAATGAACCTAGATGCAAAAATCCTCAATAAAATTCTGGCAACTCGGATACAAAAACTTATCAAAAAAATTGTGCACCATGATCAAGTAGGATTCATCCCTGGGATGCAAGGCTGGTTCAATATACGGAAATCAATAAATGTTATTCACCACATCAATAGACTTAAAAATAAGAATCATATGATCATCTCCATAGATGCGGAAAAAGCATTCGACAAAGTACAGCATTCCTTTATGTTCAAAACTCTAGAAAAACTAGGGATAACAGGAACATACCTCAATATTGTAAAAGCAATCTATGCTAAGCCTCAGGCTAGCATCATTCTGAATGGAGAAAAATTGAAGGCATTCCCTCTAAAATCTGGAACAAGACAGGGATGCCCTCTCTCACCACTTCTGTTCAAGATAGTTCTCAAAACACTGGCCAGAGCAATTAGACAGACTAAAGAAATTAAAGGCATCAAAATAGGAAAAGAAGAACTTAAATTATCACTATTTGCAGATGACATGATTCTATACCTAGCAGACCCAAAAGGGTCTACAAAGAAACTATTAGAGCTAATGAATGAATTCAGCAAGGTGGCAGGATATAAAGTCAACACACATAAATCAAAGGCATTCCTGTATATCAGCGACAAATCGTCTGAAATGGAAATGAGGACAACCACTCCATTCACAATATCTTCAAAAAAAATAAAATACTTGGGAATCAACCTAACAAAAGAGGTGAAAGACTTATACAATGAAAACTACAGAACCCTAAAGAGAGAAATAGAAGAAGATCTTAGAAGATGGAAAAATATACCCTCTTCATGGATAGGCAGAACTAACATCATCAAAATGGCGATATTACCAAAAGTACTCTATAGGTTTAATGCAATGCCAATCAAAATCCCAACGGCATTTCTTGCAGAAATAGAGAAAGCAATCATGAAATTCATATGGAAAAACAAAAGACCCAGAATAGCAAAAACAATGCTAAGCAGGAAGTGTGAATCAGGCGGTATAGCGATACCAGACTTCAAACTATACTACAGAGCAATAGTAACAAAAATAGCATGGTACTGGTACCAAAACAGGCGGGTGGACCAATGGTACAGAATAGAGGACACAGAAACCAATCCACAAAACTACAACTACCTTATATTTGATAAAGGGGCTAAAAGCATGCAATGGAGGAAGGATAGCATCTTCAACAAATGGTGCTGGGAAAACTGGAAATCCATATGCAACAAAATGAAACTGAATCCCTTTCTCTCGCCATGCACAAAAGTTAATTCAAAATGGATCAAGGAGCTTGACATCAAATCAGAGACATGCCGTCTGATAGAAGAAAAAGTTGGCTACGATCTACATACTGTGGGGTCGGGCTCCAAATTCCTCAATAGGACACCCATAGCACAAAAGTTAATAACTAGAATCAACAAATGGGACTTACTCAAACTAAAAAGTTTTTTCTCAGCAAAAGAAACAATAAGAGAGGTAAATAGAGAGCCTACATCCTGGGAACAAATCTTTACTCCTCACACTTCAGATAGAGCCCTAATATCCAGAGTATACAAAGAACTCAAAAAATTAGACAATAAGAGAACAAACAACCCAATCAACAAATGGGCCAAGGACCTGAACAGACACTTCTCAGAGGAGGACATACAATCAATCAAAAAGTACATGAAAAAATGCTCACCATCTCTAGCAGTCAGAGAAATGCAAATCAAAACCACCCTAAGATACCATCTCACTCCAGTTAGATTGGCAGCCATTATGAAGTCAAACAACAACAAGTGCTGGCGAGGATGTGGGGAAAAGTGTACACTTGTACATTGCTGGTGGGACTGCAAATTGGTGCAGCCCATTTGGAAAGCAGTAAGGAGATTTCTTGGAAAGCTGGGAATGGAGCCACCATTGGACCCAGCTATTCCCCTTCTCGGTCTATTCCCTAAAGACCTAAAAAGAGCATGCTACAGGGACACTGCTACATCGATGTTCATAGCAGCACAATTCACAATAGCTAGACTGTGGAACCAACCTAGATGCCCTTCAATGGATGAATGGATAAAAAAAATGTGGCATTTATACACAATGGAGTATTACTCTGCATTAAAAAATGACAAAATCATAGAATTTACAGGGAAATTGATGGCATTAGAGCAGATTATGCTAAGTGAAGCTAGCCAATCCCTAAAAAACAAATGCCAAATGTCTTCTTTGATATAAGGAGAGTAACTAAGAACAGAGTAGGGTCGAAGAGCATGAGAAGAAGATTAACATTAAACAGGGATGAGAGGTGGGAGGGAAAGGGAGAGAGAAGGGAAAATGCATGGAAATGGAAGGAGACCCTCAGAGTTATACAAAAGTACATACAAGAGGAAGTGAGGGGAAGGGGAAAAATAATATAAGGGGGACAAACGAATGTCAGTAGAGGGAGCAGAGAGAGAAGAGGGGAGGGGAGGGGAGGGGAGGGGAGGGGAGGTGAGGGGGGATAGTAGAGGATAGGAAAGGCAGCAGAATACAACAGACACTAGTATGGCAATATGTAAATCAATGGATGTGTAACTGATGTGATTCTGCAATCTGTATATGGGGTAAAAATGGGAGCTCATAACCCACTTGAAGCAAATTGTGAAATATGATATATCAAGAACTATGTAATGTTTTGAACAGCCAACAATAAAAAAATTGAAAAAAAAGAAACATGGAGGAATACATGTGTTCTGAAGCAGGAATTGATTGAAAGCGAAAAAAATGCCTATAAATTTGCAAAATTGTGGATGAAATATATATCCTATGATGCGCATAAAGTGAAGAAATTGCAATGTACCAGTGTTGAATAAAAATGAACGTCAAAATACACAGCATGTCCCATAGGAATCTACTTGCTTTTATGTTAAACTGGGTCAGTTACAGTAGAAACGTTAGGATTTGTATGCACCATACACTGAAGTTAGTTTTCACTACTAGGAAACAAATATGTATTTCAGGTGGATAAATATTTATGAGGATAATCTTGTGAAAAGTTGATTATAAATCCACATACATGAACATGAATGAATTTAGGGAGTGTATATAAGACACATATATTTCATATTTTGAAAAATCTGTAGAATATATATATATATATATATATATATATATATATATATATACACACACACACACACACACACACACACACACACAGAAAACACACACAGAGACATTAAAAATTAGCAATATATATGCCAATCGAAATTCACCATTAAATACATATCATCCACAGATGCAAAATATTCATTTTACTGAACATGGATTTACGTATAATGTTGTTCAACTAAGAAGCTCACCCTTTGGTTGAATTCTCAGTTCCAACAACATTTAGGAGCTGTGATGTCTTCTCACAATTTGTATCTGCCAAGTAAGCCACCTCACAAGAATGTACGTGTGGTACCAGGTAGGATTCTATATGTGCATATAAAAATACATGTGCTGAATATGCTACAGATAATGGGAGACAGAAATTCATATATTTGTTAACTTTAAAAACACATGGAGAATTATTTCAACAAAAAATTGACTAGATTTATTACTCCTACCCAATATAATGCAAAAGGCAATTCCAACTATACACCATGCCTGCTCTGAACTGCTTGTATTTCTTTTCTTTTGTGTTATTTTAACCATCATATTAGGATTAGTAGTCAGAGTCTAGTAGGGTATGGGTTAGTGTAAGGGATTCAAAATTTAGAATGCAAAATTGGAAAATATATCCAATGTGTATGCAAATATATGCTGCACAAAAATCTTCCCACTCTCATCCAGAACAATGCCTTGGTATTACATTCGCTACAGGTAAGACACAATTAGAGGAGAAGAGTTAGAAAATCCTTTAATAAATATCTGTAATGGAAAATACTCAGGAGGACACAATCTTGGAGGTGTTAGAGGAGTTTCCAAAAGTAAGGTACAGGGTAAATACCACAAACATGGAGCTCTGTCGGCCTTAAGACTTCTTGAGAAACTGCCTCTAAGTTTGGGCACTTGAAATATATGTTGTTGTCAGGAGCTTTAGCTTCCTTTGTAGTGAGACCATCAAATTGAGTCTGCATCTATGTGACCTGGAGAACATGGTTTCTTATTTTCCAATGAACACGAGGCAGCAGTGCTGAATTCTCTCTTTGTAGGTAAACTGTGGCTACTGGGGACTAAGTGTCTCCCCGTGTGAACTCTGAAGCCATTTGATCATCCTTCACATTTCATCGTGTTATTTGATGCTGTACTAGGAGTTTGGTATTTACTTCACGAAATAAAGGAGTTTACCTGGGACACAGTGCTGCAGGGCGTTCTGTCACTTGTGGTGGTCAGGGTCGGCAGGAGAATGTACCAACAAGGCTTCTATCCCACATAGCTTGCCCCCTTGACCATAGCAACCTGATCGTGAACATTGTCCTGAAACCTATGCATATAACAAGATGCCTTTACACATAAGGGTCTGCTGGCTGCACCATGTCAGTCACAAGCCATTTGGAAGCCAATGGCAGATCCACATGCCCCCACCACAGATGTTTTATCACACACCTCCCCACCACTGCTCTAGGCCCACTACTCAGCAGGCTCCAACTTACTGGCATCTCTGTTCTCCACCATTTTCATGAAATCCAGTCAATCCAGGCACTGTCTTGTATACTCATGATCAGCAACAGGACATCCAATGGTTCTCCAGTGCCAGCTGGTCATAGGAACTTCAAAAATTTCATGGTATTTATCTAGCCATTTTTCAAGGAAGAAGTTGGAGGCACTGTGGGTTTCAATAAATTCAGGAACCATTAAATGTTGAGGAAGCTCATTTCAATGAAAGCTCTAGAGAATTCTCACAGGCAAGGCTTCCCAAAGAGTGGCCAAAGGTCACATGAAGCCAGGCACATTGAGGTCCATGTGTGTTTTGACTCTCAACTATAGCTGCCAAGTCTTTCAGAATAAAATCAGTTGATATCCTCGCTGAGATTCCCAGTGCTCTGTGGAAAGCCACCCTGGGCTTGGATCTCAGTTTCCAAGGGCGACTCTCATGTGTGGCCTCCTAAAATCATAACACAATTCATGGCAATACTTCTCTGAGGTCAGTTCCAGAACTCAGTCTCCAAGGGGAATCCCACCAGAGTTCAAACCCAGGTGGAACCAGTCATCTCTTCCAACCGCCCCACAAATGACCACAATTAAAATGAAAATACTCGCACATGGCCCTCATGTATTCTATACAGACACTCATCATAACCTCTGGCTGACGGTTTCCATGAAGGGCGCTGCATAAGACAGTGTCCTAAATAAGCTCCTTTGCCGCTAATTTGCCTAAAGTCTGGGTGGCCTGGACACCCTTCCTGTGAACTAGGAGTGATCAAATAGGACTGGCGTTAATACTGTTCTGCTTCTCCAATTTGAGGCCTACTGACTGTCAGGTATAGATTCTTTATGTGATTTGGAGTCATCAGAAAACCCAAGCACTTCTGCAGGGCTTTGAAGAACTCATTTGACTCAAAGGATCCCTATTCTCACTTGATGGAGGTCAGGAATTAAATAGAGAAAGGCAAGAGACTCACCCACAATGACTGATCTTTTTGACATTTCTGTTTTGAATGTACACATGGAATATATCTTTAGATTCATCAGGTGCTGAGAATCTAAGCCACAACCTCACACAGGGCCAAGAGGCTGATTCAGACACATCCTTTTCCAAAGCAATTAAGCAAAGAGCCACAGTTGATGCCCATTCATTGCCATTTGAAAACTGTTTTCTTCAGGCTTCACAAAGGGTGGCCTGAGGCAAAGACCTTCCTGACATTCAGGGCAACAGAAGAACAGGTAAGCAAATTGCCTAAAGCAGGGTTTCTCCTCTGAACCTTTCCTGCTCACACTGATATCTGAGTTTTTTGAGATGCTCCCCATAAACTTCAGCTATCCAGTACATGGCCATGTCACAGAGCTTGGAGGTGGTATATATCTTGGACACAAAACCATGAGCCTATTCTGGAGAGTGGCCAGAATTCAGGAAGAAAACAGGATCTTAGGAGGATAGTAGGTTTTGCCCATCTATAAGGCAAGCCGCAGTGCATTCATCAATTGGGCAGGTTGAATGCTGGGAAGCTTTCTACTAGACAGGACACATCCATTGATGCATTCTCTTTTCTAATGTCTGCAACCACGGACACAGTGGGATACACAGACATAGAAACACTCGCCTTGTCAAACGACTTACTAGAAACAGTCCACTCCAAACCATACAAATCGCCTTTCCTACCTATTCTCAGAACATGAGACAAAACCACAAACCCACACCCACACCCACAAAGGCACCTCATTCCCTCAAGTAGGTCTGTGACTATTCGGAGTGTCCTCTGACTTGAGGGCCACACTATGTTCCCCCGAAATGTCCTGTCCTGTCTCAGATCTGGACTCCTTGGCCAACTCTGTGAAGTTGTCAGGAGCCAGCGGTGAGCAACTACCTGCTTTCTCAGGAAATGCCCCTCTTCAGAACTCTCCTGGCATTTGGCCATCCTCACATCAGTAGGTACCAAGAAAGACTGACCCTGTCCTTGGTAAAACCGAACAAGTGAGCCCACTGGGAATGGGACTGGGACTGGCTCTGGGTGCCTGTCTTCATGGATCCCAAGCTCAGAGAATTCCTTCACCAAGGAAATGAGGTAGGTCACTTCCTTCAGGAACTGAATGAGGTTACTGCCTTTACAACCACTTTGTCCTAACAGTTGCTTCCAAGATTCCCATGAGATGGAGGCTGCCCCTACTTCCTGTGACACTTTCACAAGTTAGAATGGTATATCAACCATAGGCACCCAGGAAAAGCTCTGCAGAAAGGCCTGGTTTGGTCCATCTTCTATGCATTAAGAAGAGAAATGTTGATTCAGACACAACCCTTCATCCTAACCAGGTTGTTTGCCATGGAAGATGACTTTTGCTCTGTGAGGTCCTTCATAGCTGCCTACATCTTCTCCAGGGATCATTTCTTTAATGACCTTTGAGGTTATCAGCAAGTGGAAGATCCCCTAATTTCTGTATTGTAAGACCAACTCTGTCCCTGCTCTTCAGTAAAGTTAGATTGAGGGAACTGTGTATGGTTAGGGTTAATAACATGTTCCACTTGGGTTAGGAATCATTCTGCGGGATGAATTATGGTATTGGGAACGTGCGATATTTATAAGACTATAAGTGAAATATAAGTATGAAAACAGAAATCTAGGTAATATTTTAATCCCAGAACAGCATTGGGCCCTTGGCTGGGATACTTAGCTTTGAATTATATTCTGCACAGATGTCTCAGATAAATCGATATACAATGGCATAGGTCCTTGTACCTTGGTTGATTGAATGTTGAAGAGAACATCCAGTCAAAGAGGGATAATTGGTAGGATTAGGAAGATAGTCCGTAGGTTTAGAAAGAAGAGTGAGTATAGGATTTGGATGAAAAGATCTTTAGCAATAGGGTTTCGGGTAGAGAGTGAATGTAAATGTCAGCACATGTGGAGAGTCTGTCACAATGATGAACTGGGGAAAATATGTAGGAATGCAGATATCAATAGAAACATTAGGAAATCAGGCAAAGTATAAAGTGAGTGATAGGATTAGACATTTTCAACAGGCTTGAGGTTGAATATATAATCTTAGGAAGAAACAAATATGTAGTCACCAATAGGATGGACATTTGAGAGCATTAGGCAACATGGACATGGATGTTTTCTGTAATCCATGCTCACTTTCCATTTAGGCTTTGGTACAATCATAAGTGTGAACTTTGCTTTTTGTGTCGAGAATATTACTGTGATAAAATGTATATGGAGATCAGGTGACATGAGTATTTCTTCCACAATTTCTGGGAGCAATATTTTGAAGACGTATAAATTAGTATTGGAGGTACAAATAGGTGTAACCTGTGTCTATGATTATAGAGATAATGCATGAATAGGCCATACTGTGAGTAAATAATATAACTGGTTCCAACTTTAAATAATGGATTGAATTGATATCTGAAAATATACAGAAAATCTTATATTGATATACAATCCTTCATTCCAACCAGTTATACATCTAATGGTAATATTAGCGTTATGGTTTTTCATGAAGAATGTGTGAGTTTTGCTTCAAAAGTGATTATGGAAATTGAAAATCATGTGTTTGGAAAGAAGTCTCATGAAAAGACCAGTCAAGAAACCTGGAGGAATACATGTGTTTTGAAGCAGGAAGTGATTGAAAGTGAAACAAATGCCTATAAATTTGTGAACTTGTGGATGAAATATATATATCCTATGATGTGCGTAAACTGAAGAAATAGTAATGTATCACAGTTGCATAAAAATGAACGTCAAAATACACATCATGTCCTGTCCCATAGAAATCTACTTGCATTGATGTTAAAATGGGTCAGTTACTGTAGATGTATTAGGATTTGTATGCACCATTCACTGAAGTTAGTTTTCAGTACTAGGAAACAAATATGTCTATCAGGTGGATGAATATTTCTGAGAATAATCTTGTGAAAATTGATTATAAACCCACATACATGAACATGAATGAATTTAGGGAGTGTATAATAAGACATATATATTTCACATTTTGAAAAATCTGGAGAGTATATATATATATATATATATATATATATATATATATATACACACAAAACACACACACGGACATTAAAAAGTAGCAATATATATGCCAATCGAAATTCATCATGAAATATATATCATCCACAGATCCAAAACTATTTATTTTACTGAACTTGGATTTATGTATAATGTTGTTCAACTAGGAAGCTCACACATAGATTGAATTTTCTGTTCCAGCAGTGTTTAGGAGGAGTGATCTCTTTTCACAATTTGTATCTGCCAAGTCAGCCACCTCACAAGAATGTACGTGTGATACCAGGTAGGATTCTATGTTGCATATAAAAATGCATGTGCTGAATAGGCTACAGAGAAATGGAGACAGGAATTCACATATTTGTTAACTTTAAAAACACATGGAGAACTATTTCAATGAAAAATTGACTAGATTTATAACACCAAATCTTTATCATGCAAAAGGTAAGTCCAACTATATACAATGCCTCGTCTGAAGTGCTTGTATTTCTATACTGTTTGGGTTATTTTCTCCATCATATTAGGATTAGTAGTCAGAGTCTAGTGGGTATGTTTTAGTGTCAGGGTTTCAGTATTTCGAATGGAAAATTGATAATGCATCCAATGTGTATGCAAATGTGTACTACAAAAAATTCTTCCCACTCTCATCCAGCACAATGCCTTGACATTAACTTCGCCCCAAGTAAGACACAATTAGAGTAGAAGAGTTAGAAAATCTGTGAGTACATATCAGGAATGGAAAATGCTCAGGAGTTCACAACCTTGGTGGTGGTAGAGGAGTTTCCAAAAGTAAGGGACAGGGTTGATAGACCCAACCTGATCTTTTATTATAATTGGGAGCCATCTTGCCACAAAGCCATGAAAAGATAATTTTGGCTTTACTATAAATTACTGCAAATTCTGAACCTGCTTGGAATGCTTGCCCGTGCCTTGAACTCACCCATGCCTGGATTTGAGCAGATAGAAGGCCTCTCTGAAACTTTAGTGACACATCATAAATTTTGGCCTTCCCTGGCCATACAACGACCCTCTCTGAGGTTCTAATGGTCCTCATAATTTCTGATGTTAGGGCCAGCAAAAAAAAAATGTAAACTACCCTTAGTGTGATGCTTGTCAAAGTTCTGTTGTCTTTACCCCCCTTTTGTGTAACTTTCTGGGCTATATAGCTGGGCTGTAGGAAAGGTGGGGTTGCTGTCTTGTTCCCGCTGTTTTGGGAGGGAGAGGCAGCCTGGCCAGTTGAAATAATAAGCTTGCCTTAATTTGATTTTAATTGGAGTCAGTGATCTTTTCTTGCATCCTGGCGTAACATTTTGGAGTTCCCCAGCGAGATTACCCTGCACAACCAGATCACAAGACCAAACTGCTGGAAATTCTGAAGCTGGCCTTTCCTCCAGGGCTCTGGGCTGGAGAGCCACTCTAGGGGGTGCACAACTTGAGATGTTCCAAGGCCTTGGAGTGAGCCTTCGGTCCAGGGAGCACTGCAGTGAACCACCGCACTAAAACTATTAGCAAGCACCTGGTGGAGGAGGCCTCAATAGGTAAGAGGTGCCTTTATAACATCTGATATCCGGTTAAGGGAGATGTCTTCTGATAACAGAGAGGTGGCCTGGGGAGGCTCACATATACTCCTGTCTGGGACAGTAATGAGAATCGTTCTGTCCTCTGTTCTGTTCTGTAGGGAATTCCTCTGGAAGGGTAGAGAGGTGCCGACGGGTAAGCACGCGCTCCTACCCTGGAGCTTTAGCAAGACGTTGCATTGCTCCTCTGTTTTTCTGTTTCAGCACCGGGTTACTGTTTTTTTGTGTTTTGTTCTGTGTTCTATATGTTTTTTCTTTGTTTGTTTTTGTGCGTTTTGTTGTGTGATTTCTGTGGTAAAAATTTAAGGATATTGCACGTGAAAATGGGTAATAAATCAATCAAGTAAGCCTGACACCCCTTTCACTGTGTTTTAAGGTACTGTGATGAACTTTACCCCCTTTTGTTAAGCAGGATGAGAGAAGCCCCTAGCTGGCTGTCTGGAGCAAAACCACTGCAGAGGGCAATGCCTGGTGGGGACCAAAGAACTGAGTATCTCCCAGGTTAACAAGTGAAACTCCTTTAAAACCCCTTGTCCCTCCAGATCAAGAGAGTCACAACCTTTGGGCATAGTCCCCTGTGTTTCTCCTTTGTTAGCAAAGCAATAAACCTCCCTTTTTCTTTTTCTCAAAACCCTGTCCTCATTATTAAATTGACATTAATTGACTTCAAGGTCAGGAACCGAACTTTAAGTTACAAATTTGATATCCCCCGAGTCCCTGAACTTTTTTAGAGGGGACTACTGAAATGTTAGTAGATGCAGCATGCTTGGGGTGGAACCAAACCAGAGGAGCTAATCCTGTAAGTAAATGGAGGGACTGAAGCACTCCCAGCAGCTGCCGAAGCCATGTTGCTTCAGGGAATTCCCTCCTTCCTTCCCTGCACTGCAAGGATTATTCCACCTCTGTCTTCTTAAAAAAGAGAAAAAGAAAAAGGGGACACTAAATGCAGTAAAGTCACCATGGAGACCCTTGATTTTACATTTCAGGTTGCCCCTCTGTGAAAACATCTGGTCCCCTTGTGGGGACATCTATCATGCCACTGGTGTAGGAGATTTTTCTCTTATCTGCTCTGTTTTAAAGGCTTCTGTCTGGCAGCCATAGTCTGGAGCTCCTTTCTGTCTGTCTTGTGTCTTTGTTTCTGGCCCTTTAAGACATGTGCAATAATGTGTTGATATTATAAATTGTTTCTTGGGAATGATCTTAGCTGAATGTGTGTCTAACTGATGATGTTTCATTGTAACAATCTGGTTTCTGAATGGGTTTTTGAAGCATTGCAGAGACTTGCAGTTAAAAGTCGGGTTTATATAATTGTTCAGTTTATGATTTCAGATAATTCATGCCAGAGAACTTAAATACTTAGGATGGAAAACTAAAGAACTCTACTTCCAAGTTGGCAAGTAACTTCCCAATCATTCAGTCTTTTTTTTTTTTCACCAATTTTGAATTGGGTAGCCTGGGAAAATGTCACTGTGTGTACCAGTGGATTAATTTGGACAAGGATAGTAAATCATAGTATGGTATCTGTTGACAAAACAAGATGTAAAGATATAAAATTTTGTGAATGTTATCTTAAACTTGTATCATAATTTTCAACATCCTAACCTGAAAATTATGGTTAAAATGCCTTATGCCTGAGGTGTCTGCTCAGAATAGCAGTTTTTTTCCTGCTCCTTCCAGACCTCAGCCAGGACTTATGTTGAAATGCAAATGAAAGAAGCCTGCAAGCTCAGTAGGAGACAGATCTGAGACCTAAGGGAAACATAAAAAGGTAAATTGTGTGGTATTTACTAATTACTGGCCAGTCATTTTTTCTAGGACTCTTATTTTTTTCCTTATTTTCTTTATTTTTTTTGAGCTCATGATTTTGATCCTACAGACCTATGTTAATGTTTTTCTGATCAGTTCTATCTTTGACCAACTGTGGAGTTTTTGAAACATTGCAATGGAGATTTCACCTGCGAAAAGCTACAAGGCCTTTACTATTATTATGTGTGCACAATTTTGTTATGTGTTGTATGTCTATATATATACATATGTCCTTATATCATATATATGACACACAAATTAACATATATAAGGAGCACTCATAAAAAAAGATCTCATAAAAACAAATTTTAAAAAGTGGATCCAAAGATCTTTAATTCATGTGATTTAAATGGTTCAATTTAAATTGGATAAACAGATAAAAATAAATGTCTTTAAATTTAAGCTTACAAGGTTTTCTAGGTGTTCAAAAATATAATAAAAAAATAATGTCTACAAAAGGTCTAATATGCCTTGGTTCTAGGACTTTTCCTTCAAAAAAAATGGTTTACACTGTTCAATACATTTGTCTAATATTTTGATAAATAAGTAAAGTAAATTTGATATGGGATTACTCATTCATGAGTACTTTTGTTAGATATCTGATTGATTTACTAAGGTCTGTATAAGTTTGTACTAAAGTCTGTATAAGATTGTAAAAATCAGTCATGTGTTAAAGAGACAACAATTTCTGAAAACATAAGTTTACCCATAACATTGTGTTTATGAAGTTTTATTTCTTCTAGAGCAAGCAACCATAAAAATTAAACAACTGATTAAATAAGAACTGTTATTTTAGAGCACTGTACTGCCATTTCTTTAAAAGCTAAACTTGGTTAATGTAGAAACATCAATTCAATTGTGATGCTATCAATGTGCTCATATCTTCCAGGTATACAAGTCTATAAGGTAGAAACTTAAAAGAGCATTATATCAAGCTGGTGTTCTGAAGTTGTATGGTAAAAAATACATATATTCGGAATTCATTTACCTCTTATTAATAAGATATTTAAAGTTTTATGTTACTTTTTACATTGGGAACAATTTAAATATATTTTTAAGTTAATGAGAGCCTAATCTATGCAAAGGTTAAGAACGTTCAGCCTTTCTTTAATTCATGTTTTAAATGTGATATCATATGGTGTTAGCTAATGTTCATGTGACCTCAAACAATTTATGTAAACTTTGTAAAATGATATTTAAAAAACAAAGATCAGCTTTAGAACTAAAACACTTAAGATTTATAAAGAGCCCTGCCTTACCTGAGATAAGGCTCTGTGTACCATCTTACTAAGTATGAGAATGACTACGAAAGCAGTAGATCAGATTTTATTTCATTTATAGTTATGTTCAAAAGTTGTTGTTTTTTTTTTTTTCCTGTCAAGATTACTAGGATCTCAAACAGAGGATATAATGTATAACTCAGCCAAAAAATTCAGGGTGGCTATTACATGAACTAAGTATTTTTACTCTTGTTTAAAAATTTTAATTTGTAATTTCCTTATAAGTGATGTAAAGATTCCCTGTTAGTGTTTTACAGAAGTGTTGCTTTAAGAACACAACATGGGTTAATTTAAGATAATAAGTCATCACCTACAAGACAGACAGAATAATACAGATCCCAATTAATAAAAAGATAAATAATTATAAAGTTATAGACATTAAAGCCCAGTACTCTTAATATAAGGCTGTTAAAATTTATTTGCTGGATGTTTAAGATTAGGATTTAAAATTAAAGTTAAATGAAAAGGGCTAAGAAAACCAATATTTGGCTCTTGCCCTCTGAGTCAGTCTGAATCCAGGGAACAGGGTACTTCTCTAAAGAGCTTTGCAACTCTGGGCCACATAACCTCCCCATCAGGGAGATTAATGAGACCACTGGAGAACAGAAAGCCAATCAGTGCATTTGCTACAAAGAGGAGAGTCATCAGAGAAGGGAGACATCCCTGATGCTTCCGAGGGAAGCCACATGGTCAAGCAAGACCTGGACCCACCTAGCGCAAATGGCACTAGCAGAACTGAGAAGCTGCTCTCAAGTTTCCCCAGAAATGACACCCATAGAATCTCAGCTGACTATTAACATTAGATAGAAACAAAAGTCAGTTTGACTGCTTCATCTTAAACACTTAGCAAAGACAGTTAAAACCAAAATACAGCCATTCCTGGGCATTTTAAATAATAATAATAATAATAATAATAATAATAATAATAATAATAATAATAATATTTTAAGGTATACACTTTATGTTAGCCTCCCAAAATAAGTAAGACTGTTGGCTACAAAGAAGGATTCTCAGACAGGAATGCCTAATAACTATAAAAAGAGACTATAAAGAGGAGCTGCCAGAGGCAGAAGTTTTTAGTTTAAGGCCTACAGATATTCCTAACCTACACAGGTAGGCTTGGTGTTTGCTAGTACGATTATCCAGGCCTGAGGAATAGAATTAAAGGTTTCTCTATTAGACACAGTGGTCATACTAGTAAAAGGATTTTGCAAGATCAGATGACATTAAATTATTAAACTGTATCTTATGGGGAGGGACAACTTTAACACTAAAAGTTAAATATTAAGTAGACAGTCCTGATAACTGGGGATATTAAAGACTGGTGAGGGAACTTCTATACAGTGACATGTTCCAGCTGCTGCAACATTTATTCAGTACTCATGGTTTTTGTTTCTCTCATAGAAGAACCCATCCCCAGATGACTTTACAACCTGTTCTTCCCCAACGAGACTTCAAAACGAACTGACTTCTAAAAGGCAAGTCATGTCCCTCAACTGACTTCTAAAGGGCAACTCATGTCCCTCACACCGTGCCCCCTCACGTCACCCTCTCTCAGCTCAGAAGAAGCCAAAATGAGTGACGCCTCTCTTCTTCAACAATGGAACCAAAAATAAACAGACTATCAATATAAGTAATATATTAAATCAGGTAAAATCAGGGAGACTGGTTTTTGGTGAGTTCTACAAATTTGGAGACTGTTACCTGAGGGATTAAAATTTCCTCAATGCTCTTCCCCTACCGTATCAAAGATTTGAAAAGGACACATAAGAAAAGGGGGGAATGATAGACCCAACCTGATCTTTTATTAAAATTGGGAGCCATCTTGTCACAAAGCCATGAAAAGATAATTTTGGCTTTACTATAAATTACTGCAAATTCTGAACCTGCTTGGAATGCCTGTCCATGCCTTGAACTCACCCATGCCTGGTTCTCTGACCAGATAGCAGCCCTCTCTGAAACTTTAGTGTCACCTCATAAATATTGGCCATCCCTGGCCAGACAATGACCCTCTCTGAGGCTCTAATGGTCCTCATAAATTCTGATGTTGGGGCCAGCAAAAAAAAAAATGTAAACTACCCTTAGTGTGATGCTTGTCAGAGTTCTGTTATTTGTAACCCCCCTTTTGTGTAACTTTCTGGTCTATAAATCTGGGCTGTAGGAAAGGTGGGATTGCTGACTTGTTCCCGCCGTTTGGGGAGGGAGGGGCAGCCTGGCAGGTGGAAATGATAAGCTTGCTTTAATTTGATTTTAATTGGTATCAGTGTTCCTTTCTTACGTCCTGGTCTAACAGGTAAACACTCCACAAACATGCAGCTCTGCCGGCATAAAGACTTCTTGAGAAACTGCCTCTGAGGTTGGGCACTTGAAATATATGTTGTTGTCAGGAGCTTCAGCTTCCTTTCTAGTGAGACCATCAAAGCTGGGTCTTCATCTATGTGACTGGAGGACATGGTTTCTTATTTTCCAAAGGACATGAGGCAGCAGTGGTGAATTCTCTCTTTGTAGGTAAACTGTGGCCACTGAAGGCTAAGTATCTCCCCGTGTGGACTGTGAAGCCATTTGGTCATTCTCCACTTTTTGTGGTGTTTCTTGCTGCTGCACTGGGAGTTTGGTACTTGCTTCATGAAATACAAGGAGTTCAACTGGGACACAGTGCTGGAGGGAGTTCTGTCATGTGTGGTGGGTCAGGGCCTGCAGGAGAATGCACCAACCAGACTTCTATCCCACATAGCTTGCCCCTTTGAAGAAAGCAACCTGATTCTGAACATTGCCCTGAAACTTCTCCACATAACAAGATGCCTTTATATGGAGAGGTTTCAGACATATAAGGCATTCCTGGCTGCACCATGTCAGCCACAAGACATTTGGAAGTCAATGGCAGATCCACATGGCCCCACCACAGATGTTTTATCACACACCTGCACACCACAGCTCTGGGGCACTACTCAGCAGGCTCCAACATACTGGCATCTCTGTTCTACACCATTTTCATGAAACCCAGTGAGTAACCTGCTGAATGAAATAATTACAGTAAACTTTCCAGAAATAAAAAAAAAGGAAACGGATACAAATATTGTAGATGCATAGTGGACACCGAGCACACAAAATCACAGTAGACCAACACCAAGACACATTGTTATGAAGATATCCAATATACAGAACAGAGAGAAAATATTAAAAGCTACAAGAGAAAGGATGCAGATTACATTCAGGAGTAAACCAATAAGTTTAACAACGGATATTTCATCACAGATGCTGAAAGCGAGAAGATCCTGGAACAACGTATTTCAAACACTGAAATGGAATGCCAAACAAGAATTCTGTAAGTTAGATTGAGGGAACAGTGTATGGTTATGGTTAATAACATGTTAGAATTGGTTTAGGAATCATTCTGCTGGATGAATAATGGTATTGGGAACCTGCAATATTTCCAATAATATAGAGGTGAAATATAAGTATGAAAACAGAAATTTAGGTAAGATTTAGAAGCCCAGAAGGGCATTGGGACCTTGATTGGGACACTTAGCTTTGAATTACGTTCTGCACAGATGTCTCAGATAAATCAATAATCATTGGCATAGGACCTTGTACCTTGGATGATTGAATGTAGAAGAGAACATCCACTCAAACAGGGATATTCAGTAGGATTAGGACGATAGTCGGTAGGTTTCGTAAGGAGAGTGAGTATACTATTTGGACCAAATGTTCTTTAGCAATAGGGTTTTGGGTAGAGAGTGAATATAAATATCAGCACATGTGAAGAGTCAGGCACAATGATGAACTGGGGGAAATATGTAGGAAAGCAGATATCAATAGAGACATTATGAAATCAGGCAAAGTATAAAGGACGTGATAGGATTAGGCATAATCAACAGGGTTGAGGTTGAATATATAATTTTAGGAAGAAACAAATATGTAGTCACCAATAGCATTGACATTTGAGAGCATTAGGCAACCTGGACATGGATGTTTTTAGTAATCCATGCTCACTTTCCATTTAGGCTTTGGTACAATCATAAGTGTAACCTTTTCACTTTGTGTCCAGAATATTACTGTGATAAAATGTATATGTAGACAGGTGACATGAATATTTCTTCCACCATTTCTGGGAGCAATATTTTGAAGACGTATAAATTAGTATTTTGGGTACAAACAGGTGTACACTGTGTCTATGAATATAGACGCAATGCATGAATAGACCATACAGTGAATAAATAATATAACTTTTTCCACTTTAAATAATGGTTTGAATTGATATCTGCTCAATTCCATTTGAAATACTGAATCCCTGACATTAACCCATACCCTACAAGACTCTCACTACTAATCCTAATATGGTGGAGAAAAATAACCCAAACAGAATAGAAATACAACCAGTTCAGTGGAGGCCTATTGTATAGTTGGACTTGCCTTTTGCATGATAAAGGGAAGGTGTTATAAATCTAGTAAATTTTTAATTGAAAAAGTTCTCCATGTGTTTTTAAAAGTTAACAAATATGTGAATTCCTGTCTCCCTTTCCCTGAAGCCTATTCTGCACATGTATATTTACATGCACATATAGAATCCTACCTGGTATCAAATATATATTTTTGTGAGGTGGATGAATTGGCAGATACAAATTGTGAGAAGAGATCACTCCTCCTAAATGCTGTTGGAACTGAAAATTGAACCTGTGGCTGAGCTTCCTAGTTGAACAACATTTTACATAAATTCATGTTTAGTAAAATAAATTTTTTTGCTTCAGTGGATGATATATATTTCATGATGAATTTCGATTGGCATATATATTGCTATTTTTAATGTCTGTGTGTGTGTTTCATATATATATATATATATATATATATATATATATATATATATATATACAATCTCCATATTTTTCAAAATATGAAACATGTGTCTTATTATACACTCCCTAAATTCATTCATATTCATGTATGTGGATTTATAATCAACTTTTCACAAGATTATTCTCAGAAGTATTCATCCACCTGAAATACATATTTGTTTCCTAGTACTGAAAACAAACTTCTTTGAATGGTGCATACATATCCTAACATTTCTACAGTATCTGACCCTGTTTAACATCAATTCAAGTAGATTACTATGGGACATGATGTGTATTTTGACGTTCATTTTTATTCAAACTTCTACATTACTGTTTCTTCAGTTTATGCACATCATAGGATATATATTTCATCCACAAGTTAGCCAATTTATAGGCATTTGTTTCACTTTCAATCACTTCCTGCTTCAGAACACATGTATTCCTCCATGTTTCTTGACTGGTCTTTTCATGAGACTTCTTTCCAAACACATTATTTTCGATTTCCATAATCACTTTTGAAGCAAAACTCACACACCCTTAATGATAAACCATAACCCTAATATTACCATTAGATGTATAACTCGTTGGAATGAATAATTGTATATCAATATAAGATTTCTTATATATTTTCAGATATTAGTTCAATCCATTATTTAAAGTGGAACCAGTTATATTATTTATTCACATTATGGTCTATTCATGCATTATCAATATATTCTATGACACAGTGTACACCTCTTTGTACCCCCAATACTAATTTATACGTCTTCAAAATATTGCTCCCAGAAATGGTGAAAGAAATACTCATGTCACCTGAACTACATATACATTTTATCACAGTAATATTGTGGACACAAAATGCAAAGTTCACACTTATGTTTGTACCAAAGCCTAAATGGAAAGTGAGCATGGATTACTAAAAACATCCATTTCCAGGTTGTCTAATGCTCTCAAATGTCAATCCTATTCGTGGCTATATATTTGTTTCTTCCTAAGATTATATATCCAAACTCAACCCTGTTGAAAATGTCTAACCCTATCACACACTTTATACATTGCCTGATTTCGTAGAAAGCTTCCCAGCATTCATCCTGCCCATACTATGGTTTCATAATGTCTCTATTGATATCTGCTTTCCTACATATTTTCCCCAGTTCATCATTGTGACTGACCCTACACATGTGCTGACATTGACATTCACTCTCTAACCGAAACCCTATTGTTAAATAACTATCCCTGTTTGAGTGGATGTTCTCTTCTACATTCAATCATCCAAGGTACAAGGTCCTATGCCAATGATTATCGATTTATCTGAGACATCTGTGCAGAACGTAATTCAAAGCTAAGTGTCCCAATTAAGGTCCCAATGCCCTTCTGGGCTTCTAAATTTTACCTAAATTTCTGTTTTCATACTTATATTTCACCTCTATATTATTGGAAATATCGCAGGTTCCAAATACTATTATTCATCCAGCAGAATGATTCCTAAACAAATTCGAACATGTTATTAACCATAACCATACACTGTTCCCCCAATCTAACTTTACAGAAAAGAAGGGACAGAGTTGGTCTTACAATACAGGAATGTAGGGGATCTTCCACCTGCTGAGAACCTCAAAGCTCCATGCAGAAATGATCCCTGGAGAAGATGTAGGATGCTATGAAGGACCTGAGAAAGCAAAAGTTATTTTCCATGGCAAAAAACCTGGTCATGATGAAGGGTTGAGTCTTAATCAGCCTCTCTCTTCTTAATGTAGAGAAGATGGACCAAACAAGGCCTGTGTGGAGAGCTGTTCCCAGGTGCCTATGGTTGATATACCATTCTAACTTGTGAAAGTGTCATAGGAAGTAGGGCAGCCTCCATCTCATGGGACCATTGGAAGCAACAGTTAGGACAAAGTGGTTCGAAAACAGTGACCTCATTCAGTTCCTGAAGGAAGTGACCTCACATCACTTCCTTGGTGTTGGAACTCTCTGGACTTGGGATCCAGGAAGCCTGGCACAAAAGCCAGTTCCAGTCCCAGTCCCAGTGGGCTCACTTGTTTCGATTTACCAAGGACAGAGTCAGTCTTTCTTGGTTCCTACTGATATGAAGATGGCCAAAAGCCAGGAAAGCTCTGAAGAGGGGCCTTTCCTGAGAAACCAGGTAGTGCCTCACTCCTGGCTCCTGACAACTTCACTGAGTTGGCCAAGGAGTCCAAATCTGAGACAGGACAGGCAATTTCGGGGGAACATAGTATGGCCCTCAAGTCAGAGGACATTCCGGATAGTCACAGACCTACTTGGGGGAATGAGGTGCCTTTGTGGGTGTGGGTGTGGGTTTGTGGTTTTGTCTCATGTTCTGAGAATAGGTACTGAAGGGGGTTTGTTTGGTTTGGAGTGGAGAGTTTCTAGTAAGTCGTTTGACAAGGAGAGTGCTTCGATGTCTGTGTATCCCACTCTGTTCATGGTTGTGGACATTAGAAAAGAGAATGCATCAATGGATGTGTCCTGTCTAGTAGAAAGCTTCCCAGCATTCATCCTGCCTAATTGATGAATGGACTGTGGCTTGCCTTATGGATGAGCAACACCTACTAACTTCCTAAGTTCCTGTTTTCTTCCTGAATTCTGGCCATTCTCCAGAATAGGCTCATGTTTTTGTGTCCAAGATATGTACCACCTACAAGCTCTGTGATATGGCCAGGTACTGGATAGCTGAAGGGAATGGCGAGCATCTCAGAAAACTCAGATATCAGTGTGACCAGGAAAGTCTCAGTGGAGAAACCCTGCTTTGGGCCTTTTGCTTACCTATTGTTCTGTTGCCCTGAATTTCAGGAAGGTCTTTACCTCAGGCCACTCCTTTGTGAAGCCTGAAGAAAACAGTTTTCAAATGGAAATGAATGGGCATCACCTGGGGCTCTTTGCTTAATTGCTTTGGAAAGGGTTGTGTCTGAATCATCCTCTTCCTCTGTGTGAGGCTGTGGCTTAGATTCTCAGCACCTGATGGATCTATAGAATGATAGAATGAGACACTTAGCCCCCAGTGGCCACAGTTTACCTATGAATATTGAATTCAGCACTGCTGCCTCATGTTCATTGGAAAATAAGAAACCATGTCCTCCAGGTCACATAGATGCAGACCCAGCTTTGATGGTCTCACTACAAAGGAAGCTAAAGCTCCTGACAACAACATATATTTCAAGTGCCCAACCTCAGAGGCAGTTTCTCAAGAAGTCTTTAGACCAGCAGAGCTCCATGTTTGTGGAGTGTTTACCCTGTCCCTTACTTTTGGAAACTCCTCTACCACCTCCAAGGTTGTGAACTCTTGAGCATTTTCCATTCCAGATATGTATTCACAGAATTTCTAATTCTTCTCCTCTAATTGTGTCTTACTTGGGGCTAGGGTAATGTCAAGGCATTGTTCTGGATGAGAGTGGGAAGATTTTTGTGTAGCACATATTTGCATACACATTGGTTTCATTTTCCAATTTTCCATTCGAAATACTGAATCCCTGACACTAACCAATACCGTAGTAGACTCTGACTACTAATCCTCATATGATCGGAAATAATAACCCAAACAGAATAGAATTACAAGCATTTCAGAGGAGGCATGGTGTATAGTTGGACTTGCATTTTGCATTATATAAGGTAGGAGTTATAAATCTAGTCAATTTTTTGTTGAAATAGTTCTCCATGTGTTTTTCTTCAATTATTTTATTTTATTTTTTTGGTTGTTCAAAACATTACAAAGCTCTTGACAAATATATTTCATACATTAGATTCAAGTGGGTTATGAACTCCCATTTTTACCCCAAATACGGATTGCAGAATCACATTGGTTACACATCCACATTTTTACATAATGCCCTATTTGTAACTTTTGTATTCTGCTACCTTTCCTATCCTCTACTATCCCCCCTCCCCTCCCCTCCCATCTTCTCTCTCTACCCCATCTACTCTAATTCATTTTCCTCCTTGTTTATTTTCCCATTCACCTCACAACGTTTTATATGTAATTTTGTGTAACAATGCGGGTCTCCCTCCATTACCATGCAATTTCCCTTTTCTCGCCCTTCCCCCCCACCTCATGACTCTGTTTAATGTTAATCTCTACTTCCTGCTCTTCCTCCCTGCTCTGTTCTTAGTTGCTCTAATTATATCAAAGAAGACATTTGGTATTTTTTTAGGGATTGGCTAGCTTCAGTAAGCATAATCTGCTCTAGTGCCATCCATTTCCCTGCAAATTCCATGATTTTGTCATTTTTTTAGTGCTGCGTAATACTCCATGGTGTATAAATGCCACATTTTTGTATCCATTTATCTATTGAAGGGCATTTGGGTTGGTTCCACAGTGTAGCAATTGTGAATTGTGCTGCTGTGAACATAGATGTGGCAGTATCCCTGAAATACGCTTTTGTAAGATCTTCAGGGAATAGTCAGAGAAGAGGAATAGCTGGGTCAAATGGTGGTTCCATTCCCAGCTTTCCCAGGAATCTCCATACTGCTTTCCAAATTGGCCGCACCAGTTTGCAGTCCCACCAGCAATGTACAAGAGTACCCTTTTCCCCCCATCCTCTCCAGCACTTGTTGTTGTTTGACTTCATAATGGCTGCCAATCTTACTGGAGTGAGATTGTATCTTAGGATGGTTTTGATTTGCATTTCTCTGACTGCTAGAGATGGTGAGCATTTTTTCATGTACTTGTTGATGAATTGTATATCCTCCTATGAGAAGTGTCTGTTCAGGTCCTTGGCGCATTTGTTGATTGGGTTATTTGTTATCTTATTGTCTAATTTTTTGAGTTCTTTGTATACTCTGGATATTTGGGCTCTATCTGAAGCGTGAGGAGTAAAAATTTGTTCCCATGATGTAGGCTCCCTATTTACCTCTCTTATTGTTTCTCTTGATGAGAAAAAAACTTTTCAGTTTAAGTAACTCCCATTTGTTGATTCTTGTTATTAACTCTTGTGCTATGGGTGTCCTATTAAAGAATTTGGAGCCTGACCCCACAATATGTAGATCAGAGCCAACTTTTTCATCTATCAGACACAGAGTCTCTTATTTGATATCTAGCTCCTTGATCCACTTTGAGTTAACTCTTGTGCATGGCGAGAGGAGGGGATTCAGTTTCATTTCATTGCATATGGATTTCCAGTTTTCCTAACACCATTTGTTGAAGATGCTATCCTTCTTCCATTGCATGCTTTTAGCTCCTTTATCAAATATAACATAGTTGTAGATTTGTGGATTAGTCTCTGTGTCCTCTATTCTGTACCATTGGTCCACCCGCCTGTTTTGGTACCAGTACCATGCTGTTTTTGTTACTATTGCTCTGTAATATAGTTTGAAATCTGGTATCGCTATACCACCTGATTCACACATCCTGCTTAGAATTGCTTTTGCTATTCAGGGTCTTTTATTTTTCCATATGAATTTCATGATTGTTTTATCTATTTCTACAAGAAATGCCGTTGGGATTTTGATTGGCATTGCATTAAACCTGTAGAGAACTTTTGGTAATATCGCCATTTTGATGATGTTAGTTCTGCCTATCCATGAATAGGGTATATTTTTCCATCTTCTCAGATTTCTTCTACTTCTCTTTTTAGGGTTCTGTAGTTTTCATTGTATAAATCTTTCACCTATTTTTTTTAGGTTGATTCCCAAGTATTTTATTTTCTTTGAGGATATTGTGAATGGAGTGTTTTTCCTCATTTCTTTTTCAGAAGTTGTGTCGCTGATATACATAAATGCCTTTGATTTATGCGTGTCTATTTTATATCCTGCCACTTTGCTGAATTCATTTGTTAGTTCTAGTAGTTTTTTTGTAGACCCTTTTGGGTCTTCTATGTATAGAATCATGTCACCAGCAAATAGTGATAATTTAAGTTCTTCTTTTCCTAATTTTTATGCCTTTAATTTCTTTCGTCTGTCTAATTGCTCTGGCCAGTGTTTCGAGAACTATATTTTATAGAAGTGGTGGTAGAGGGCATCCCTGTCTTCTTCCAGATTTTAGAGTGAATGCCTTCAATTTTTCTCCATTCAGAATGATGCTAGCCTGAGGCTTAGCAGAGATAGCTTTTACAATGTTGAGGTAAGTTCCTGTTATCCCTAGTTTTTCTAATGTTTTGAACATAAAGGGATGCTGTACTTTGTTGGATGCTTTTTCTGCATCTATCAAGATGATCATATGATTCTTATCTTTAAGTCTATTGATGTGGTGAATAACATTTATTGATTTTCGTATATTGAACCATCCTTGCATCCCAGGGATGAATCCTACTTGATTATGGTGCACAATTTTTTTGATGTGCCTTTGTATTCAATTCGCCAGAATTTTATTGAGGATTTTTGCATCTAGGTACATCAGAGATATTGGTGTGTAGTTTTCTTTCTTTGAGGTGTCTTTGTCTGGTTTCAGAATCAGGGTGATGTTGGCCTCATAGAATGAATTTGGCAGAGCTCCCTCTTTTTGTATTTCCTGAAATAACTTGAAAAGTATTGGTGTTAATTCTTCTTTAAAGGTTTTGTAAAACTCTGCTGTATACCCATCCAGTCCTGGGCTTTTCTTGGTTGGTAGTCTTTTGATTGCTTCTTCTATTTCATCCATTGATATTGGTATGTAAGTTGTGTGTATCCTCCTGACTCAGTCTGGGCAATTCATATGACTTAAGAAATTTATCGATGTCTTCACTATCTTCTATTTTATTGTCATATAGGTTTTCAAAATAATTTCTAATTGTCTTCTGTATTTCTGTAGCATCTGTTGTGATATTGCCTTTTTCATCCCATATGTTAGTAATTTGAGTTCTCTCTCTTCTTCTCTTCATTAGCATGGCAAAGGGTCTGTCGATCTTATTTATTTTTTCGAAGAACCAACTTTTATTTTTGTTAATTTTTTCAATAGTTTCTTTTGTTTCAATTTCGTTGATTTCCACTCTGATTTTAATTATTTCTTGCCTTCTGCTACATTTGCTGTTGTTTTCTCTTCCTTTTCTAGGGCTTTGAGATGAAGTGTGAGCTCATTTATTTGTTGTTTTTTCCTTTTTTTTTTTTTGAGGAATTACCTCCAGGTGATGAATTTCCCTCTTAAAACTGCTTTCATTGTGTCCCATAGATTCTGGTATGTTGTGTCTGTATTTTCATTTATCTCTAAGAATTTTATGATTTCCTCCTTTATGTCTTCTGCAACCCATTGATCATTCAGTAACATATTGTTCATTTTCCATGTGATGTAGGATTTTTCGTTCCTTCTTTTATCATTGATTTCCAGTTTCATTCCATTATGATCAGATAAAATGCCTGGTATTATCTCCACCCCTTTATATTTACTGAGGGTTCCCCTATGGCATAATATATGGTCTGTTTTTGAGAAGGATCCATGTGCTGCTGAGAAAAAGTATATCCACTTGATGATGGTTGATATATTCTGTATATGTCAGTTAAGTCTAGGTTATTGATTGTGATATTGAGTTCTATAGTTTCTTTATTCAACTTTTGTTTGGAGGATCTGTCCAATGGTGAGATAAGTGTGTTGAAGTCACCCATAATTATTATGTTGTGGTCTATTTGATTCTTGAACTTGATGAGAATTTGTTTTATGAACATTGCAACACCATTATTTGGTGCGTAAATAATGATAATTGTTATGTCTTGTTGGTGAATGGTTCCTTTTAACAGTATAAAATGTCCTTCCTTATTCCTTTTGATTAACTTAGTCTTGAAGTCGATTTTATTCATGAAGATGGCCACCCCTGCTTGCTTATGAGGACCGTGTGCATGGTATTATATTTCCCAACCTTTCACCTTCTGCCTGTGTATGTCTTTTCCATTCAGATGTGTCTCCTGGAGGCAACATATTGTTGGATTTGTTTTTTTAATCCAAGTTACCAGCCTATGTCACTTTTTTGGAGAGTTTAAGCCATTAACATTTAGAGTTACTATTGATGTATGGTTTGTACTGCCAGCCATGTTTGATTATTTATCTTTTTTTTAATTTAGTTGGTTTCTCCATGATTAGCTTTCCCCCCGCCCTCTGTCATTACCGACGCAATTCCCACTGATGATTTTGGTTGTTGTTTTTCATTTCTTCCTCTTATAGTGTTTTGCTCAAGACGCTTTGCAATGCCGGTTTTCTGGCTGCAAATTCTTTTAGCTTTTGTTTATCATGAAAGATTTTTATTTCGTTGTCATACCTGAAGCTTAATTTTGCTGGATATCTGAAATTATATAAGAAATCTTACATTGATATACAATCATTCATTCCAATCAGTTATACATCTAATGGTAATATTAGGGTGATTGTTTATCATGAAGAGTGTGTGAGTTTTGCTTCAAAAGTGATTATGGAAATTGAAAATAATGTGTTTGGAAAGAAGTCTCATGAAAAGACCAGTCAAGAAACATGGAGGAATACATGTGTTCTTAATCAGGAAGAGATTGAGTGAAACAAATGCCTATAAATTTGTGAACTTGTGGATAAAATATATATCTTATGATGTGCATAAACCTAGGAAATCGTAATATACCAGTGTTGAATAAAAATGAACGTCAAAATACACATCATGTCCCATAGGAATCTACTTGTATTGATGTTAAACAGGGTCAGTTACTGTAGAAATATTAGGATTTGTATGCACCATTCACTGAAGTTAGTTTTCAGTACTAGGAAACAAATATGTATTTCAGGTGGATGAATATTTCTGAGAATAATCTTGTAAAAAGTTGATTATAAATCCACATACAAGAATATGAATGAATTTAGGGAGTGTATAATAAGACACATATATTTCATATTTGAAAAATATGGAGAATATATATATATATATATATATATATATATATATATATACACAAAAACACACAGAGACATTAAAATGTAGCAATATATATGCCAATAGAAATTGATCAAGAGATATATATCATCCACAGTTACAAAAATATTCATTTTACTGAACATGGATTTATGTATAATGTTGTTCAACTAGGAAGCAAACCCATAGATTGAATTCTTAGTTACAACAGTGTTTAAGAGGAGTGATCTCTTCTCACAATTTGTATCTGCAAAGTCAGCCACCTCACAAGAATGTAAGTGTGGTACCAGGTAGGATTCTATATGTGCATATAAAAACACATGTGCTGAATAGGCTACAGAGAAAGGGAGAAAGGAATTCACACAGTTGTTAACTTTAAAACACATAGAGAACTATTTAAATTAAAACTTGACTAGATTTATAACACCTATGCTTTTTCATGCGAAAGGCAAGTCCAAATATACACTATGCCTCCTTTGAACTGCTTGTATTTCTATTCTGTTTGGGTTATTTTTCTCCATCATATTAGGATTAGTAGTCAGAGTCTAGTAGGGTATGGGTTAGTGTCAGGGATTCAGTATTTTGAATGGAAAATCGGAAAATGAATCCAATGTGTATGCAAATATATGCTACACAAAAATCTTCCCACTCTCATCCAGAACAATGACTTGATATTACCTTCACCCCAGGAAAGACACAATTAGAGGAGAAAATTTAGAAAATCTGTGAATACTTATCTGGAATGGAAAATGCTCAGGAGTTCACAACCTTGGAGGTGGCAGAGTATTTTCCAAAAGTAAGGGACAGGTAAACACTCTACAAACATGGAGCTCTACTAGCCTAAAGACTTCGTGAGAAACTGCCTCTGTGGTTGTGCACTTGAAATATATATTTTTGTCAGGAACTTTAGCTTCCTTTGTAGTGAGACCATCAAAGCTGGGTCTGCATCTATGTGACTTGGAGGACATGGTTTCTTATTTACCATTGAACATGAGGCAGCAGTGCTGAATTCTCTCTTTGTAGGTAAACTGTGGCCATTGGGGGCTAAGTGTTTCCCCGTGTGGACAGTGAAGCCATTTTGACATCCTCCAATTTGCATTGTGTTTCTTGCTGCTGCACTGGTATTTTGGTATTTGCTACACGAAATACAAGGAGTTCAACTGGGAAACAGTGCTGGAGACAGTTCTGTCATGTGTGGTGGGTCAGGGTCTGCAGGAGAATGCACCAACCAGGCTTCTATGCCACATAACTTGCTCCCTTGTCCATAGCAACCTGATTCTTAGCATTGTCCTGAAACTTCTCCATATAACAAGGTGCCCTTACATAGAAAGGTCTGCTGGCTGCACCATGTCAGTAACAAGCCATTTGGAATACAATGGAAGATCCACATGGCCCTAACAAAGATGCTTTATCACACACCTGCACACCACTGCTCTAGGCCCACTAATCAAGAGGCTCCAACTTACTGGCATCTCTGTTCTACATGATTTTCATGAAACCCAGTCAATCAAGGAACTCTCTGGTACACTCATGATCAGCAACAGGACATCCAAATATTCTCCAGTGCCACCTGGTCATGGGAATTTCAAATATTTCATGGCATGTATCGAGCCATTTTTCAAGGATGAAGTTGGAGGCACTCTGGGATTCAATTCATTCAGGAACCATTAAATGTTGAGGAAGCTCATTTCAATGAAAGCTCTGGAGAACTCTCACAGGCAAGGCTTCCCAAAGCGTGGCCAAAATGTCACATGAAGCCAGGCCCATTGAGGTCTACAATGTGAGTTCTGTGTGTGTTTTGACTCTGAACTATGGCTGCCAAGTCTTTCAGAATAAAATCATGTGATATCCTGGCTGAGATTCCCATTGCTCTGTTGAAAGCCAACCTGGGATTAGCTCTCACTTTACAAGGTCAACTCTCATGCGTGGCCTCCTAAAATCCCAACACAATTCATGGCAATACTTGTCTGAGGTCAGTTCTAGAACTCAGTCTCTAAGGGGAATCACACCAGAGTTCAAGCCCAGTTGGACCCAGTCATCTCTTCCGTACGCCACACAAATGACCACAATTAAAACCAAAACACTCCCACATGGCCCTCATCTAATTCCATATAGACACACATCATAACCACTGGCTGGAGGATTCCATGAGGGGCACAGCCCAAGACAGTGTTCAAAATAAGCTCCCTTGCCCCTCATTTGCCTAAAGTCATGGTGGCCTGGACACCCTTCCTGTGCATCAGGAGTGATCAAATAGGCCTGCCATTAATAGTGCTCTGCTTCTCCAATTTGAGACATACTGACTGTCAGGTATAGATTCTTTATGTGATTTGGAGTCATGAGAAAACCCAAGATCCTCTGCAGTGGTTTGAAGAACTCATTTGACCCAAAGGATCCCTATTTTCACTTGATGGAGGTCAGGAACCTTACAAAGGAAGGCGAGAATTCATCCACAGTGACTGATCTTTTTGCCATTTTGGTTTTGGATGCACAGATGGGATCTATTTTATATCCATCTGGTGTTGAGAACCTAAGCCACAACCTCACACAGGGCCAAGGGTCTGATTCAGACACATCCCTTTCCAAAGCATTTAAGCAAAGAGCCACAGGTGATGCCCATTCATTTCTATTTGAAAACTGTTTTCTTCAGGCTTCACAAAGGGGTGGCATGAGGCAAAGACCTTCCTGACATTCAGGGCAAGAGAACAAAAGGTAAGCAAAAGGCCCAAAGCAGGGTTTCTCCACTGAGACTTTCCTGGTCACACAGATATCTGAGGTTTCTGAGATGCTCGCCATTCCTTTCAGCTATCCAGTACATGACCATGTCACAGAGCTTGGAAGTGGTACATATCTTGGACACAAAAACATGCGCCTATTCTACACATTGGACTGAATTCAGGAAGAAAACAGGAACTTCAGAAGATCGTAGGTGTTGCTCATCCGTAAGGCAAGCTGCAGTGCATTCCTAAATTGGGAAGGTTGAATGCTGGGAAGCTTTCTACTAGACCGGACACATCCATTGATTCATTCTCTTTTCTAATGTCGACAACCACAGACAAAGTGGGATATACAGACATAGAAACAGTCACCTTGTCAAACGACTTACTAGAAACAGTCCACTCCAAAACGAACAAACTGCTTTTCCTACCTATTCTCAGAACATGAGACAAAACCACAAACTCACACCCACACCAACAAAGGCACCTCCTTCCCCAATTAGGTCTGTGACTCTTCGGAGTGTCCTTTGACTGGTGGGCCATGCTATTTTCCCACAAAATGGACTGTCCTGTCTCAGAAATGGTCTCCTTGGCCAACTCTTTGAAGTTGTCATGGGCCAGCATTTAGCCACTCACTGCTATCCCAGGAAAGGCCCCTCTTCAGAGCTATCCTGGCATTTGGCCATCCTCACATCAGTAGGTACCAAGAAAGACTGACTCTGTCCTTGGTAAATCCAAACAAGTGTGCCCACTGGGACTGGGACTGGGACTGACTCTCGTTCCCTTTCTTCTTGGATCCCAAGTTCAAAGAGTTCCATCACCAAGGAAGTTAGATAGGTCACTTCCTTCAGGAACTGAATGAGGTCACTGCCTTGGCAACCACTTTGTCCTAACAGTTGCTTCCAAGATTCCCATGAGATGGAGACTGCCCCTACTCCCTGTGGCACTTTCACAAGTTCGAATGGTATATCAACCATTGGCACCCGGGAACAGCTCTGCACACAGGCCTGGTTTGGTCCATCTTCTCTACATTAAGAAGAGAGAGGCTGATTCAGAGACAACCCTTCATCCTGACCAGGTTGTTTGCCAAAGAAGATGACTTTGGCTCTCTCAGGTCCTTCATATCTGCCTACATTTTCTCCAGGGATCATTTCCGCATGGACGTTTGAGGTTCTCAGCAGGTGGAAGATCCCCTTCCTTCCTGTATTGTAAGACCAAATCTGTCCCTGCTCTTCTGTAAAGTAAGATTGAGGGAACAGTGTATGGTTAGGTTTAATAGCATAGTCGATTTGGGTTAGGAATGATTCTGCTGGATGAATAATTGTATTGGGAACCTGTGATATTTTAAGAATATACACGTGAAATATATGTATGAAAACAGAAATCTAGGAATGATTTGAAGCCCAGAACGTCATTGGGCCCTTGATTGAGATACTCAGCTTGAATTATGTTCTGCACCAAGGTCTCAGATAAATCGTTATACAATGGCATAGGACCCTGTACCTCGGATGATTGAATGTAGAAGAGAACATCCAGTCAAAAAGGGATAGTCCATAGGATTAGGAAGATATTCAGTAGGTTTAGGAAGAAGAGTGAGTCTATGAGTTGGAGAAAATGTTCTTTAGCAATAGGGTTTCGTTTAGAGAGTGAATGTAAATATCAGCACATGTGAAGAGTTAGTCACAATGATGTACCGGAGAAAATATGTAGGAAAGCAGATATCAATCATATATTGATATACATACATTAATTCCAACCAGTTATATATCTAATGGTAATATTAGGGTTATGGTTTATCAAGAAGAGTGTGTGAGTTTTGCTTCAAAAATGATTATGGAATCAAAAATAATGTGTTTAGAAAGAAGTCTAGTGAAAAGACCATAAGGAAATATGGAGGAATACATGTGTTCTCAAGGAGGAAGTGATTGAAAGTGAACCAAATGCCTATAAATTTGTGTACTTGTGGATGAAAAGATATATCCTATGATGTCCATAAACTGAAGAAATAGTAATGTATCAGTGTTGAATAAAAATGAACTTCAAAATACACATCATGTCCCATAGGAATCTACTTGCATTGATGTTAAACTGGGTCAGTTACTGTAGAAATATTAGGATTTGTAAGCACCATTCACTGAAGTTAGTTTTCAGTACTAGGAAACAAATATGTATTTCAGGTGGTTGAATATTTGTGAGAATAATCTTGTGAAAAGTTGATTATAAATCCACATACATGAACATGAATGAATTTAGGGAGTGTTTAATAAGACACATACATTTCATATTTTGAAAAATCTAGAGAATGTATATATATATATATATATATATATATATATATATATATATATATATATATATATATATATATATATATCTCATGGAGAATATTTCAATGAAAATTTGACAAGATTTCTAACACATACCCTTGATAAAGCAGAAGGCAAATCCAAGTATACACCATGCCTCCTATGGAAGGCCTGTATTTCTATTCTGTTAGGTTTCTTTTTATCCATTGTATTAGGATTAGTAGTCAGAGTCTAGTAGGGTATGTGTTAGTGTCAGGGATCAGTATTTCAAATGGAAAATAGGAAAATGAATCTAATGTGTATGCAAATATGTGCTACACAAAAATCTTGCCACTCTCATCCAGAACAATTCCTTGACATTAACTTCGCTCCAAGTAAGACACAATTAGTGGAGAGGAGTTCAAAATCCTGTGATTACATATGTGGAACTGAAAATGCTCAGGAGTTCACAACATTGGATGTGGTAGAACAGTTTCCAAAAGTAAGGGAGAGGTTAAACACTTCACAAACATGGAGCTCTGCTGTCCTAAAGACTTCTTGAGAAACTGCCTCTGAGGTTGGGCACATATATTTCATGTGTTTTTAAAGTTAACAAATATGTGAATTCCTGTATCCATTTCACTGTACCCTATTCAGCACATGTATTTTTATATGCACATATAGAATCCTACCTGGTATCACACGTACATACTTGTGAGGTTGCTGACTTGGCAGATACAAATTGTGGGAAGATATCACTCTTCCTAAATGCTGTTGGAACTGAAAATTCAAAAAATGGGTGAGCTTCCTAGTTGAACAACATTATACATATACATAAATTGATGTTCAGTATAATGAATATTTTTGGATTTGTGGATGATACATATTTCATGATGTATTTCGATTGGCATATATATTGCTACTATTTAATGTCTGTTTGTGTGTGTGTGTGTATATATATATATATATATATATATATATATATATATATATATATATACTCTCCAGATTTTTCAACATATGAAATATATGTGTCTTATTATACACTCCCTAAATTCATTCATGTTGATGTATGTGGATTTATAATCAACTTTTCACAAGATTATTCTCAGAAACATTCATCCACCTGAAATAAATATTTGTCTCCTAGTACTGAAAACTAACTTCAGTGAATGGTGCATACAAATCCTAGTATTTCTACAGTAACTGACCCAGTTTAACATCAATGCAAGTAAATTCCTATGGGACATGATGTGTATTTTGACGTTCATTTTTATTCAACACTGGTACATTAATATTTCTTCAATTTTTGCACATAATAGGATACATATTTCACCCACAAATTCACAAATTTATAGGCATTTTTTTTTCACTTTCAATTACTTCTTGCTTCAGAACACATTTATTCCCCCAGGTTTCTTGACTGCTCTTTTCATGAGACTTCTTTCCAAACAAATAATTTTCGATTTCTATAATCATTTTAGAAGCAAACCTCAAACACACTTCATTGTAAACCGTAACACTAATATTACCATTAGATGTTTAACAGGTTGGAATGAATGTATGAATATCAATATAAGATTTCCTGTATATTTTCAGATATCAATTCAATCCATTATTTAAATTTGGAACTAGTTATATTATTTGTTCACAATATGGTCTATTCATGCATTTTCTCTATATTCATATAACACAGATTACACCTATTTGTACACCCAATACTAATTTATACGTCTTCAAAATATTGCTCCCAGAAATGGTGGAAGAAATACTCATGTCACCTGATCTATATATACATTTTATCACAGTAATATTGTGGAAACAAAAAGCAGGGTCACACTTATGATTGTACCAAATGCTAAATGGAAAGTGAGCATGGATTACTAAAAACATTCATGTCCAGGTTACCCCCAGTGGCAACAGTTTACCTACAGAGAGCATTCAGCACTGATGACACATGTTCATTGGAAAATAAGAAACCATGTCTTCCAGGTCAAATAGATGCAGACCAAGCTTTTATTTTATTACTAGAAAGGAAGCTAAAGCTCCTGACAACAACTATACTTCAAGTGCCCAACCTCAGAGGCAGTTTCTCTAGAAGTCTTTATGTCAGCAGAGCTCCATGTTTGTGGAGTGTTTACACTGTCCCTTACTTTTGGAAACTCCTCTACCACCTCCAAGGTTGTGAACCCCTGAACATTTTCCATTCCAGATATGTATTCACAGATTTTCCAACTCTTTTTCTCTCATGTGTCTTACTTGGGGGAAAGGTAATGTCAAAGCATTGTTCTGAATGAGAGTGGGGAGATTTTTTTACAGCACACATTTGCATACACATTGGATTCATTTTGCAATTTTCCATTCGAAATACTGAATCCTTGACACTAACCCATACCCTACTAGACTCTTATGATGCAGAAAAATAAACCAAACAGAAATGAAATAAAAGTAGTTCAGAGGAGGCATGGAATAGTTTGACTTGCCTTTTGCATGATAAAGTGTAGGTGTTATAAATCTGGTCAGTTTTCAAATGAAATAGTTCTCCATGTGTTTTTAAAGTTAACAAATATGTGAATTCCTGTCTCCCTTTCTCTGTAGCCTTTTCAGCACATGTATTTTTAAATGCACATATAGAATCCTACATGGTATCACACATACATTTTTGTGAGGTAGCTGATTAGGCAGATACAAATTGTGAGAAGAGATCACTCCTCCTAAATGCTGTTGGAACTGAAAATTCAAACTATGGGTGAGCTTCCTAGTTAAACAATATTATATATAAATCCATGTTCAGTAAAATAAATATTTTTGCATCTGTGGATGATATATATTTCATGATGAATTTCGATTGGCATATATATTGCTACTTTTTAATGTCTGTGTGTGTGTGGTTTTTGTATATATATATATATATATATATATATATATATATATATATACACTCTCCAGATTTTTCAAAATATGAAATATATGTGTCTTAATACACTCCCTATATTCATTCATGTTCATGTATGTTAATTTATAATCAAATTTTCTCAAGATTATTCTCAAAATATTCATCCACCTGAAATACTGAAAACTTAGTTCAGTGAATGGTGCATACAAATCATAATATTTCTACAGTAACTTACCCAGTTTAACATGAATGCAAGTAGATTCTTATGGGACATGATATGTATTTTGACGATCATTTTTATTCAACACTGGTACATTACTATTTTATCAGTTTATGCACATCATAGGATATATATTTCATCCACAAGTTCACAAACTTGTAGGCATTTGTTTCACTTTCAATCACTTCCTGCTTCAGAACACATGTATTCCTCCATGTTTCTTGACTGGACTTTTCATGAGACTTCTTTCCAAACACATTATTTTCGATTTCCATAATCACTTTTGAAGCAAAACTCACACACTCTTCATGATAAACTATAACTCTAATATTAACATTAGATGTATAACTGGTAGGAATGAGTGATTGTATATCAATATAAGATTTCTTATATATTTTCAGATATCAATTCAATCCATTATATATGTGAAACCAGTTATATTATTTATTCACGATATGGTCTATTCATGCATTATCTCTATACACATAGACACAGGGTACACCTATTTGTACCCCCAATAGTAATTTATACGTCTTCAATATATTGTTCCCAGAAATGGTGGAAGATATACTCATGTCTCCTGATCTAATATATATTTTATCACAGTAATGTTGTGGAAACAAAAAGCAAAGTTCACACTTATGATTGTACCTAAGCCTAAATGGAAAGTGAGCATTGATTACTAAAAACATCCATGTACATGATGCCTAATTCTCTCATATGTCAATCCTATTGGTGACTACATATTTGTTTCTTCCTGAGATTATATATTCAACCTCAAGCCTGTTGAAAATGTCTAATCCTATCACTCACTTTATATTTTGCCTGATTTCCAAATGTTTCTATTGATATCTGCTTTCCTACATATTTTCCCCAGTTCAACATTGTGACTGACCCTTCACATGTTCTGACATTTACATTCACTCTCTACCCCAAACGCTATTGGCAAAGAACTTTGGTATAAATCCTATACACACTCTTTTTTCTAAACCTACCGACTATCTTCCGAATCCTACCGACTATCCCTTTTTGACTGGATGTTCTCTTCGACATTCAGTCATCCAAGGTACAAGGTCCTATGCCATTGTATATTGATTTATCTGAGACATCTGTGCAGAACATAATTCAAAGCTAAGTATCCCAATCAAGGGCCCAATGCCATTCTGGGCTTCAAATCTTACCTAGATTTATGTTTACATACTTATATTTCACATATATATTCTTATAAATATTGCAGGTTCCCAATACCATTATTCACCCCTCAGAAAGATTCCTAACCCAAACCAAACCTGTTATTAACCCTAACCATACACTGTTCCCTCAATCTAACTTTAATGAAGAGCAGGGACAGAGTTGGTCTTAAAATACAGGAATGTTGGGGATCTTCCACCTGCTGAGAACCTCAAAGTTCCATTCAGAAATGATCCTTGGAGAACATGTAGGCAGCTATGAAGGACATGAGAGAGCAATAGTCACCTTCCATGGCAAACAAGTTGGTCATGATGAAGGGATGTGTCTGAATGAGCCTCTATCTTCTTAATGTAGAGAATATGGACCAATCCTGGCCTGTCTGGAGAGATTTTCCTGGGTGCCTATGGTTGATATACCATTCTAACTTGTGAAGTTGTCACAGGAATTAGGGGCAGCTTCCATCTCATGGGAACCTTGGAAGCAACTGTTAAGACACAGTGGTTGCCAAGGCAGTGACCTCATTCAGTTCATGAAGGATGTGACCTCACCTCACTTCCTTGGTGATGAAACTCTCTGAACTTGGGATCCAGGAAGCCAGGCACCCAGAGCCAGTCCCAGTCCCAGTCCTAGTGGCCTCACTTTTTTGGATTTACAAAAGAACAGAGTCAGTCTTTCTTGGTACCTACTGATGTGAAGATGGCCAAATGCCAGGAAAGCTCTGAAGAGTGGCCTTTCTTGAGAAAGCAGGTAGTGGCTCACTGCTGGCTCCTGACAACTTCACAGGGTTGGCCAAGGAGACCAGATCTGAGACAAGACAGGCCATTTCATGGGAACATAGTATGGCCCACCAGTCATAGGACACTCCGGATAGTCACAGACCTACTTGAGGGAAGGAGGTGTCTTTGTGGGTGTCGGAGTGTGTTTGTGGTTTTTTCTCATGTTCTGAGAATAGGTAGGAAAGTCAGTTTGTTTGGTTTGGAGTGTACTGTTTCTCGTAAGTTTTTGACAAGGCAAGTGATTCTATGTGTGTGTATCACACTCTGTCCGTTGTTGTAGACATTAGAAAAGAGAATGCATCAGTGGATTGTCCTGTCTAGTAAAATGCTTCCCAGCATTCATCCTGCCCAATTTATGAATGGACTGCGGCTTGCCTTATTGATGGGCAACACCTACTATCTTCCTAAGTTCCTGTTTTCTTCCTGAATTCTGGACACTCTCCAGAATAGGCTCATGGTTTTGTGTCCAAGATATGTACCACCCCCAAGCTCTGTGACATGACCATGTACTGGATACCTGAAGGGAATAGGAGCATCTCAGAAAACTCAGATATCATTGTGACCAGGAAAGTCTCATTGGAGAAACCCTGCTTTGGGCCATTTGCTTACCTATGGTTCTCTTACCCTGAATGTCAGGAGGGTCTTTTCCTTAGGCCAAACTTTTTGAAGCCTGAAGAAAACAGTTTCCAAATGGAAATGAATGGGCATTACCTGTGGATCTTTGCTAAATTGTCTTGGAAAGGGATGTGTCTGAATCAGCCTCTAGGCCCTGTGTGAGGTTGTGGCTTACATTCTCAGCACCAGATAGATCTAAAGAGAGATCACATGTATGTATCCAAAACCAAAATGTGAAAAATATCAGTCATTGTGAATGAAGCCTCTTGCCTTCCTCTTTTAGGTTCCTGACCTCCATCAAGTGAGAATAGGCATCCTTTGTGTCAAATCAGTTCTTCAAACCACTGCAGAGGAGCTTGGGTTTTCTCATGACTCCAAATCACATAAAGAATCTATACCTGACAGTCAGTATGCCTCAAATTGGAGAAGCAGAGCAGTATTAACGGCAGGCCTATTTTATCACTCCTGATGCACAGGAAGGGTGTCCAGGCCACCATGACTTTAGGCAAATGAGGGGCAAGGGAGCTTACTTTGGACACTGTCTTGGGCTGCACCCCTCATGGAAACCTCCAGCCAGAGGTTATGATGAGTGTCTATATGGAAGAAGATGAGGGCCTTGTGGGAGTGATTTGGTTTTAATTGTGGTCATTTGTGTGTCGGTAGGAAGAGATGACTGGGTCCACCTGGGTTTGAACACAGGTGTGATTCCCCTTAGAGACTGAGTTGTGGAACTGATCTCAGTGAAGTATTGCCATGAAATGGATTGGGATTTAGGAGGCCACACATGAGAGTCGCCTTTGAAAACTGAGATTTAGTCCCAGGGTGGCTTTCCACAGATCACTGGGAATCTCAGCCAGGGTATCACATGATTTTATTCTGAAAGAATTGGCAGCAATAGTTGAGAGTCAAAAGATACATGGACCTCACGTTTTAGACCTCACTAGGCCTGGCTTCATGTGACATATTGGCCACTCTTTGGGAAGCCTTGCCTGTGAGAGTGTAAGGGTAAAAATAATTGAAGTTAAAGTGTAAAAGTTAAATGGTAAAAGACCGGGTGTTGTCAAGTTTCTAAGCTACAAGGTCTGAGTTAAAATGTAAAGGATTAAGTATTGTTAGGTTTCTATGCTACCTGCAGAACCTGAAATCCCTGTAGCTGTTAGGACAATACTGGAACTGCCCAGTAAATATTCCCACTGACTCCCTGGTTGTCCAATAACTCGGGACTCTGTGTAACTGGTCACATAGTCCTTTAGGCCCTAAAACCAATCAGTTTGAATGTGTACCCCATTTAGAAATGACCTGTCACTCCAGCCTGACCTGTTCCCGCCAATGAATGAACTAATCATGTTTAGGAGTTGTTGCTTAATTTTCCCATGGTGTATAATGATTTGTTAAAGGAGACTGTGATGTATGTAAAATCCCCGCCCTCCCAAAAGTGTACTTAAGCAGTGCTCATCCCCTGCTTCGGGCTCTGGGCTGTTTTCCCTTCTTGAGTGGGCACGGAGCCCCAGCATGCTGGTTCAATAAATCCCCTTCTGCCAATTTCATGAGTGGTCACTTGGTGGTCTCTTTCTCTGACACTTTGCCTGACCCATACATTTGTTGTGTTGGCTGGGAAGTGTGCATCGCTGGACAAAGAGGCTCCAATGGACTCCTTTAGGGGGTAAGTAGGGCGACTCTTCCTCTTCTTCTTCCTCCTCTTCTTCTCCTTCTTGTTTTTCCTTTGCGATCACTTAGAGCTTTTTGATTTTTGGCTCGGAGGAGAGTGTGAGCTCTCAGAGCTTTTTTTGGGGGTTCGGTTTCTTGGTTTGGGTTGGCAGAGTGGCTGCCAGCGGAGAGTGTGAACTCCCCCTGGCGGTGGTGGGCAGACGTGTCCTTTAAGCCACAGGCCACTTCCTTGCAAGGGATGCCTTGCAAGGACTCAGGGAGGGGCAGATGGAGCCTCATTTGGTGAGAAGGGATTCTGCTGCCAACCCGTCAGGTCTTGCCGGCTACTTTTCTTCTCAGGTTGAGTTCACTGTTTGCCTTTAATCTTTGCTTCTGAAATTGTGTTAAACGTTTACTGTGTGTCCCTGTTAGTGTCATGTTCGTATTGTCCTGTCCCTGTCTTTGTTTGAGTAACTCCCAGTATGGGACAAAGCCATTCCACGCCTCTGTCCCTGACCCTTGATCATTGGGAGGATGTCCGCTCAAGGGCCCAGAATCTTTCTTTTTCAGTGAAACACTGGACCTGGCAGACACTCTGCACTTCAGAATGGCCCACCTTTGGAGTTGAATGGCCCCCAGGAGGGCCCTTCCACCTCCCTCTAATCTGCAAAGTCAGAGATATTGTCTTTCAGCCGGGGCCACGTGGCCATCCAGACCAGCAGCCATATATTTTAACCTGACTGGACCTCTGTAAATTTCCTCCCATATGGGTGAAGCCTTTCCTGGTCCCTGCCTCCACTTTGACCCCTTCCCCCAAGATCCTATCACTCAATCCTTCTGCTCCTCCCCCTTTTCCCTCCATTCTCCCTGAGTCGCAAGATTGTAGATCTTGGGGTTGTGAATGAATGGGAGTTGCATGATGATATTTGTGTGTCTTTTTGTCTGTGTCTCTGTTAAGTGTGATGACATTGTTTTACTTTGGACTGATGCAGAGTCCCAAATTCCAAACAGCCTTAGATGTGTGGAAGTAACTTTAGCTAAATTTTAACCTAATGCTTCTCCTGTGAGGGACCAAAAGCCAATAGAACCTCCAGCTTTTCTGTTCTCACCTTTTAAACCTCTCTTAGCTGTGTTTTAAAGAACTTTGATAAACTTTACTCCCCTTTGTTGAGTGAGATTAGGGAAGCAGTGTTTTCTTTTCTTCCCGTAGTTGGCTTGAGCATGCCCACTGCAGTGGGAAATGCCTGGGGTCTAAAAACTTTGATATCTCGCTTAAACTTTTCTCAAACTCAAAACAACTGCAAGCAGAAGGTGAAATTTTTGGGAAGCTGACTACTGAAAAGTTAGGAGATGTGAGAAATGCCTAGTGCCTGGGGTCAGACCATGCCAGAGGAACTAATCCTATAAGTAAAAGGTGGAACTAAGGGGCTCCCAGCAGCTTCCAAAGCTATTTTGCTTTGGGGAGTTTCCTCCTTCCTTACCTGCACTTTAGGGATTACCCCACCTCTGTTTACTTAACTAAGGGGACAACAAATACAGTAATGTGTTGATATTATAGATTGTTTCTTGGGGATGATCTTGACTAAATGTGTATCTAAAAGATGATTTTTTTATTGTAACAATTTGGTATCTGAATAGGTTTCTAAAGCATTGCACTATCTTGCAGTTAAAAGTTGGGTTTAAGGAATTGTTTAGTTTGATTTCAGATAGTTCATGCTAGAAAACATAAATATTTAGGATAAAAAATTAGAAAGTTTCAATTTTGAACTGGGTAGCCTGAGAAAATTTCACTAGGTATTCCAGTGCATTAACTTGGGCAAAGATAATAAATTATGATATGATATCTGTTCCCCTCAGTGTGTAAGATTCAGGGGAAAAAAAGGGTGCTAAATTAAAACATTGGTCTGGCTTATTGAAATGACATTAATTAGCAACAGTCTTGAAAATTTTTAAAGCTTGATTTTGGATATACATGGTAGAACTTAATACTACTTTAGGAACTTCAGAACAAAGGAAGCAGCCTAATGATCCTGAGGGAATTTCCTCTGATGGTGGCCTTTATATTATCAGAAAATGATCCTATTTTCAGTTTTGTGTGGGCAAGTGTTTCTAATATAAATAGATATAAAGATATAAAATTTAAAAATTACATCTTAAACCTGGAAATTATGACTTATAGCTAAAATGCCTTAGGCATGAGGTTTCTGCTCAGAATTCCAGTTTTCCCAGTTCCTTCCAGACCTCAGCCAGGATTTAAGCTGATATGCAAATAGAAGAAGACTGGAGCCCTCAGCAGGAGACAGATTTCAGGCCCAAGGGAAAAAAAAAAGGTTAAAGTATCTTTTTACCTGAACTCAAACTAGACACCAACCAAAAAGTAAACTATATGGTATTTATTAATTACTGGCCAGTCATCTTTTTTTAGGACTCTTGCTTTTTCTTAGATTATGTATTTTTTTGAGCTCATGATTTTGGTCCTACACACCTAGGTTAATGTTTTTCTGATCAACTGTGGAGTTTTGAAACGTTGCAATGGAGATTTCACCTGAAAAATCTACAAGGGTGTTACACTTGTGTTATGTGTTGTATGTCGGTATGTCTGTATGTGTGTATGTCCATATATCCTGCAGTGATATGACAATTGACAGATGAGGAGTGCTCATAAAAAAAATTTAAAAATGGATCCAAATATCTGATTCACGTGATTCAAATGGTGCAATTTAAATTGGGTAAACAGATAAAAATAAAGAGGTCTTAAATTAAGCTTATAAGTTTTTCTAGGTGTTCAAAAAGACCCTAATAAAATGTTGATGTCTATGAAATAATCTGCTTAAATTCAGAAATTTACAGATATTGTTTTAAAGTGTGAACAAAAGGAGGTTAACAGATGAAAAAGAGAAACTAAAAGGTTCTAGATATGGATTTAATAGAGGGAAAATGTGTTTCTGGATAAGAGAATCTATATGATTAAGTAATTAAGAGGGTTTAAGTAAGTGATAAAAAAGGTCTGTGTAAGTTGGTTATGTGTGTAAGTTTTTGAGCAAGTAATCTTAAAAAAAATTAAAAATTATACAACTATGGTTTAACAACTGTTATTTTTCAGTACTTTTTTTGTGCTCTCTTACTCTGCATAATGAAGTTCTTCCAAAACCAATTGCAGAAAGTTTCTAATTAGACTTTCAACCAGCTTCTGCTTAGGCACTACCGGCCTCTGATGACCGATGAACCCCCAGCATCTTCAAGAGAACAGTTCACTCAGTGCTGAAGCTCACTACCAGGCACGATGGAATGAAATGGACACCAGACAGTGGGAGACAACAAGTTCGGAGAACCTCTTAATCTGCCATCCTGGATTCATGAGTCTTTATGTCCTTCTAAGTTTCCTCATGGCCCTTGGTCTCTTTTCTGTCAGTCCCCCAGCATGGAACTTCTGCCAAAAATTGACCTTTGCTTTAATCTTTATTTTCGTTCTGTTTTTATTCGCTCTGATTTTCTTCAGGTGCTGGTAATGCCAACATGGCTCCTATCTGGAAGAACTTACCAATAAATGGGTTGCCTGCCATTTATCTAAACCCTACCATCTCCCCCTTAGTTCTATATAAGCACACAGCTTTTTGCAAGGTTAATTATGGTGCTATTAATGAGTTCATATCTTCCAGGTATACAAGTCTGTAAGGTAAAAGCTTCAAAAGAACATTATATCAAGCTGGTGTTCTAAAGTTGTGTGGTAATTCTGGACTTAAAAAAACATGTTGGAGATTTGTTCATATCATTTGTGTTCTACAATTGGACTTGTTATCAATAAGATATGTACAGTTCCATGTTACTTTTCACACTGAGATACAATATTAAAACACAAAAGTACTTTGCTACATTTCTACAAAAGGGTTAAAAGCTTTCAGCCTTTCTTGAATTCATGTTTTAGGTGTGATATTATGTTGTGTTAGCTAATGTTCATGTAAACTTGAACAACAATTTATGCAAACTTTGTAAAATGATCAACTTCAGAACTATAGTGCTTGAGATTTATAAAGAGCCCTGCCTTCCTTGAGATAAGGCTCTGTCCCATCTCACTACATGTGAAAGTGGCTATAAAAGAAGTAAGCCAGATTTCGGTACAGTTAAAGTTGTGCCCAAAAGTAGGTTTCTGCCAAGATTACTAGGATCTCAAATAGGAAATTATGATGTATAACCCTGCCAGAATTTAAGGTAGCTATTATGTAAGCTAAATATGTTTTTACCCTAGTTAGTTTTGTTTTGTAGTTTGCTTATAGAGGGTTTAAGGATTGCCTGTTAATGTTTTAAAGAGGTATTGCTTTAAGGACACAACCTGGGTCAACATAAGATAAGGAGTTATCACCTACAGGATAGAGAGATAGACATTAAAGCCCAGTGCTCTTAATATAAGGCTGTTAACTTATTTGCTGGAAGTTTAAGAACAAGTTTTTAAAATTAGTTAAATTAAAAGGGCCAAGAAAACCAATATTTGGCTCTTGCCCTCTGAGTCAGTCTGAATCAGGGAATAGGGGACTTCTCCAAAGGGCTCTGCAACTCTAGGCAACATAACCTCCTGAGCAGGGAGATTAATGAGACCAGTGGAGGACAGAAAGCCAATCAGTGCATTTGCTGTAAAGAGGAGGGTCATCAGAAAAGGGAGACATCCCTGATGTTTCTGAGGGAAGCCACATGGTCAAGCAAGGCCTGGACCCATCCTAAGGTAAATGGCACTAGCAGAACTGAGAAGCTACTATAAAGTTCCCCTGAGGACTACCAGGGAAACTCAGCTGACTGTTGACAATAGATAAGAACAAAAGTCAGTTTGACTTGCTTCATCTTAAACACTTAGCAAAGACAATTAAAGCTAAAGCACAGTTGTTCCTGGACATTTTAAATGATAATAATAGTTAAATGTAACTTCCAAATATAAGTAAACTGGAGGCTACAAAAGAGATTCTCAGACGGGAATGCCTGATAACTATTAAAAGAAACTGCCAGAGTAGTTTTTAGTTTAAGGCCCACAGATATTCCTAACCTACACAGGTAGGCTTGGTGTTTGCTAGTATGGTTATCCAGCCCTAAGTAACAGAATTAAAGGTTTCTCTATTAGACACACAGGTCATACTAGTAAAAGGATTTTGCAAGATCAGATGACATTATATTATTAGACTATATCTTAAAGGAAAGGACATCTGTAAACCTAAATGTTAGTTGTTGTGTTTACATCCCTGACATTTCTGGCAAGGTGACAAATATCCTTAAAGATTTACATGCTCAGATAGAAGCCAGGTCCTCAGCAACTTTGTCATGAAAACAATATCTTAGCTTCTGGTTCTTGGTACTTCCTGGTAAAAAACATTGTTAGTCTCTGTCTTGGCCATTATACTCATTGGCATATTCCTGTGCTGTAACATTTATTGCTGCATCAATATGGTTCCAGTAAATTAATAAATTCTTGTTTCTCTTATACACCACCCATCACTCAAATGGCCCTCCAGACTAATACTACTCAACTGGACTTTTATCATGGACCACTCGATAGACATGATATTAAAGGGGGACTCTAAACTGCTTGCCCCACACTGTCCCTTTTCAGCCTGAAGAAGCCAGAAAGATTCTCTTCACCCCCCCCTTCCTTACAGCAGTAGGTAGTTCCCAAATTAGAGGGGGGGAATGAAGAGAGATTTAAAGTTAGGTAGTCAGTGTAGTTAGATAAATTGGGGTCTAATACCGAGTGAAATCTAAAATGGAGGCCATGCTGAAAATGATTCCAGGGAACGTAAAACAACTCATAAAATGTGAAACCCTTCAATAATCATGATGCATTACTTTTAAGATTAAAAGTAGTAAGAAAAAGAGGAGTGGGGAATGTAAGGGTAAAAGAAATTGAAGTTAAAGCATAAAAGTTAAAGGGTAAAAGACTGGGTGTTGCCAAGTTTCTAAGCTACAAGGTCTGAGTTAAAATGTAAAGGATTAGGCATTGTTAGGTTTCCATGCTACCTGCAGAACCTGAAAACCCTGTAGCTATTAGGACAATACTGGAAAGGCCCAGTAAATATTCCCACTGACTCCCTGGTTGTCCAATAACTCGGGACTCTGTGTAACTGGTCACATAGTCCTTTAGGCGCTAAAACCAATCAGTTTGAATGTGTACCCCATTTAGAAATGACCTGTCACTCCAGCCTGACCTGTTCCCGCCAATGAATGAACTAATCATATTTAGGAGTTGTTGCTTAATTTTCCCACGGAGTATAATGATTTGTTAAAGGAGACTGTGATGTATGTAAAATCCCAGCCCTCCCAAAAGTGTACTTAAGCAGTGCTCATCCTCTGCTCCGGGCTCTGGGCTGTTTTCCCTTCTTGAGTGGGCACGGAGCCCCAGCATGCTGGTTCAATAAATCCCCTTCTGTCAATTTCATGAGTGGTCACTTGGTGGTCTCTTTCTCCGACACTTCACATGACCCTTTCAAGAGTTCTCCAGACCTTTCATTGAAATGAGCTTCCTCAACACTTAATGGTTCCTGAATGAATTGAAACCCACAATGCCTCCAGCTTCATCCTTCAAAAATGGCTAGATAAATACCATGAATTTTTTGAAATTCCCATGACCAGGTGGCACTGGAGAACCTTTGGATGTCCTGTTGCTGATCATGAGTGTACAAGACAGTACCTTGATTGACTGGGTTTCATGAAAATGGTGTAGAACAGAGATGCCAGTAAGTTGGAGCCTGCAGAGTAGTAGGCCTAGAGCAGTGGTGTGCACGTGTGTGAAAAAACATCTGTTTTGTTTTCATGTGAATCTGTCATTGGCTTCCAAATGGCTTGTCACTGACATGGTGCAGCCAGCTGACCCTTGTCTGTAAAGGCATCTTGTTATATGGAGAGGTTCCAGGGAAATGTTCAGAATCGGGTTGCTATGGTCAAGGGAGCAAGCAATGTGGTATCGAAGCATGTTTGTTGAATTCTCCTGCAGACCCTGACCCACCACACGTGACAGAACTCCCTCCAGCACTGTTTCCCAGTTGAACTCCTTGTATTTTGTGAAGGAAATACCAAACTCCCAATGCAGCAGCAAGAAACACCACGAAAAGTGGAGGATGACCAAATGGCTTCACAATCCCCATGGGGAGACACTTAGCCCCCAATGGCCACAGTTTACCTACAAAGAGAGAATTCAGCACTGCTGCCTCATGTTCATTGGAATATAAGAATCCATGTCTTCCAGGTCACATAGATGCAGACCCAGCTTTGATGGTCTCACTACAAAGGAAGCTAAAGCTCCTGACAACAACATATATTTTAACTGCCCAACCTCAGAGGCAGTTTCTCCAGAAGTCTTTAGGCCAGCAGAGCTCCATGGTTGTGGAGTTTTTACCCTGTCCCTTAATTTTGGAAACTCCTCTACCACCTCCAAGGTTGTGACCTCCTGAGGATTTTTCGTTCCAGATATGTATTCACAGATTTTCTAACTCTTCTCCAATAATTGTGTCTTACTTGTGGCGAAGGTAATGTCAAGGCATGGTTCTGATTGAGTGTTGGAAGATTTTTTTGTAGCACATATTTGCATACACATTGGATTCATTTTCCCATTTTCCATTCGAAATACTGAATCCCTGACACTAACACATACCCCACTAGACTCTGACTACTAATTCTAATATGATAAAGAAAAATAACCCAAACAGAATTGAAATACAAGGAGTTCAGAGAAGGCATGTTGTATAGTTGGACTTCCCTTTTGCATGATAAAAGTTGGTGTTATAAAACTAGTTAATTTTTCATTGAAATAGTTCTCCATGTATTTTGAGGAATGGGGATATAGCAGTGGTGTGCAGGTGACCAGATTTCACTTCCTTGGTGATGGAACTCTCTGACCTTGAGATCCAGGTAGCCAGGCACCCATAGCCAGTCCCAGTCCCAGTCCCAGTGATCTCCCTTGTTTGGATTTATCAAGGACAGAGTCAGACTTTCTTGGTACCTACTGATGTGAGGATGGCCAAATGCCAGGAAAGCTCTGAAGAGGGGCCTTTCCTGAGAAAGCAGGTAGTGGCTCACTGCTGGCTCCTGACAACTTCTCAGAGTTTGCCAAGGAAACCACATCTGAGACAGGACAAGAGATTTTGGGGAAACATAGTATGGCCCACCAGTCAGGGGACACTCCGGATAGTCACAGACCTACTTGGGGGAAGGAGGTGCCTTTGTGGGAATGAGTGTGGGTTTGTGGTTTTGTTTCATGTTCTGAGAATGGGTAGGAAAGGTGGTTTGTTTTGTTTGGAGTGAACTGTTTCTAGTAAGTCATTTGACGAGGCGAATGTTTCTATGTCTGTGTATCCCACTGTATCCGTTGTTGTAGACATTAGAAAAGAGAATGCATCAATGGATGTGTCCTGTCTAGTAGAAAGCTTCCCAGCATTCATCCTGCCCAATTTATGAATGGACTGCAGCTTGCCTTATGGATGGGCAACACCTGCTATCTTCCTAAGTTCCTGATTTCTTCCTGAATTCTGCTTACACTCCAGAATAGGCTCATGGTTTTGTGTCCAAGATATGTACCACCTCCAAGCTCTGTGACAAGGCCATGTACTTGATAGCTGAAGGGAATGTGGAGCATCTCAGGAAACTGAGATATCAGTGTAAACAAGAAAGTCTCAGTGGTGAAATCCTACTTTGGGCCTTTTGCTTACCTATTGTTCTGTTGCCCTGAATGTCAGGGAGGTCTTTGCCTCAGGCCACACCTTTGTGAAGGCTGAAGAAAATAGTTTTCAAATGGAAATGAATTGGCATCACCTGTGGCTCTTTGCTTAATTACTTTGGAAAAGGATGTATCTGAATCAGCCTCTTGGCACTATGTGAGGCTGTGGCTTAGATTCTCAACACATGATGGATCTAAAGAAAAATCCCAGGTGTGCATCCAAAACCAAAATGGCCAAAAGAGCAGTCATTGTGGATATAGTCTCTCGCCTTCCTCTGTAAGGTTCCTGACCTCCATTAAGTGAGAATAGGGATCCTTTGGGTCAAGTGAATTCTTTAAAGCCCTGCAGAGGCTAGCCCATAGGTGCTTGGGTTTTCTCATGACTCCAATTCATATAAACAATCTAAAACGCAGAGTCAGTAGGCCTCAAACTGGAGAAGCAGAGCAGTATTAAAGCCAGGCCTATTTGATCACTCCTGGTTCACAGGTACCGTGTCCAGGCCACCCTGACTTTAGGCAAATGAGCTCTCCACACAGGCCTGTTTTGGTACATCTTCTCTACATTAAGAAAAGAGAGGCTGATTCAGACACATCCCTTCATTTTGACCTGGTTGTTTGCTATGGAAGATGAATTTTGCTCTCTCAGGTCCTTCATAGCTGTCAACATCTTCTCCAGGGATCATTTCTGCATGGACCTTTGAGGTTCTCAGCAGGTGGAAGATCCCATACATTCCTGTATTGTAAGACCAACTCTTTCCCTGCTCTTCTGTAAAGTTATATTGAGGGAACAGTGTACAGTTAGGATTAATAACATGTACGATTTGTGTTAGTAATCATTCTGCTGAATGAATAATTGTATTGGGAACCTGCAATATTTATAAGAATATATAGGAGAAATATAAGTATGGAAACAGAAATCTAGGTAAGATTTGAAGCCCAGAAAGGCATTGGGCCCTTGATTGGGATACTTAGCTTTGAATTACATTCTGCACTGAGGTCTGAGATAAATCGATACACAATGGAATAAAACACTGTACCTCAGATGATTGAATGTAGAAGAGAACATCCAGTCAAAAAGTAGTAGTCAGTAGGATAAGGAAGATTGTAAGTTTAGGAAGAAGAGTGAGTCTAGGAGTTGGACCAAGAGTTCTTTAGTAATAGGTTTTTGGTTAGAAAGTGAATGTAAATGTCAGCAAATATGAAGAATCAGTCACTATGATGAACTGGGGAAAATATGTAGGAAAAGAGATATCAATAGAGACATTAGGAAATCACGCAAAATATAAAGTGTGTGATAGGATTAGACATTTTCAACAGGATTGAGGTTGAATATATAATCTTAGGAAGAAACATATATGTATTCACCAGTAGGATTGACATTTGAGAGCATTAGGCATCCTGGACATGGATGTTTTTAGTAATCCATACTCACATTCAATTTAGGCTTTGGTACAAACATAAGTGTGATCTTTGCATTTTTTATCCAGAATATTACTGTGATAAAATGTATATGTATATCTGGTGACATGAGTATTTCTTCCACCATTATGGGGAGCAATATTTTGAAAACTTATATATAAGTATTGGGGATACAAATAGGTGTACCCTGTGTCTATGAATATAGAGATAATGCATGAATAGTCCATACTGTGAATAAATAATATAACTGGTTCCAATTTTAGAAATTGGAATAAATTGATATCTGAAATTATACAGGAAATCTTCTATTGATATACAATCATTTATTCCAACCTGTTATACATCTAATGGTAATATTAGGGTTATGGTTTATCATAAAAGTGTGTGAGTTTTGCTTCAAAATGATTATGGAAATCAAAAATAATGGGTTTGGAAGAAGTCTCTTGAAAAGACCAGTCAAAAAAAAAAAAAAAAAGGAGGAATACATGTGATCTGAAGCAGGAAGTGATTGAAAGTGTACTGAATGCCTTTAAATTTGTGAACTATGGATGAAATGTATTTTCTATGATGTCCATAAACTGAAGAAATAGTAATGTACCAGTGTTGAATAAAAATGAACATCAAAATACACATCATGTTCCATAGGAATCTACTTGCATTGATGTTAAACTGGGTCAGTTACTGTAGAAATATAAGGATTTGTATGCACCATTCTCTGAAGTGAGTTTTCAGTACTAGAAAACAAATATGTACTTGAGCTGGAGGAATATTTCTGAAAATAATCTTGTGAAAAGTTGATTATAAAACCACATACATGAAAATGAATGAATTTAGGGAGTGTAATATAAGACACACATATTTCATATTTTGAAAAATCTAGAGAGTGTATATTTTTCACAAAACACACACAGAGATATTAAAAAGTAGCAATATATATGCCAATCAAAATTCATCATGAAATACATATCATACACATATCCAAAAATATTTATTTTACTGAACATGTATTTATGTATAATGTTGTTCAACTAGGAAACTCTACCATAGGTTGAATTTTCAGTTCCAACAGCGTTTAGGAGGAGTGATCTCTTCTCACAATTTGTATCTGCCAAGTCAGCCACCTCACAAGAATGTACGTGTGGTACCAGGTAGGATTCTATATATGCATCTAAAAATATATGTGCTGAATTGGTAACAGAGGAAGGGAGACAGTAATTCACATATTTGATACCTTTCAAAACACATGGAGAACTATTTCAATTAAAAATTGACCAGATTTATAACACCTACCCTTTATCATGCAAAGGGCAAGTCCAACTATACACCATGCCTCCTCTGAACTGCTTGTATTTCTATTCTGTTTGGGTTATTTTTCTTCATCATATTAGGATTAGTAGTCCGAGTCTAGTAGGGTATGGGTTAGTGTCAGGGATTCAGTAATTCAAATGGAAAATAGGAAAATGAATCCATTGTGTATGCAAATATGTGCTACAAAAAATCTTCCCACTCTCATTCAGAACAATGCCTTGACATTACCTTCACCCCAAGTAAGACACAATTAGAGGAGAAGAGTTAGAAAATCTGTGAATACATATCTGGGTTGGAAAATGCTCAGGAGTTCACAACCTTTGGGGTTGTAGAGGAGTTTTCAAAAGTAAGGGACAGGATAAACACTCCACAATCATGGAACTCTGCTGGCCTAGAGACTTCTTGAGAAACTGCCTCTGAGATTGGGCACTTGAAATATATGTTGTTGTCAGGAGCTTTAGCTTCCTTTGTAGTGATACCATCAAAGATTGGTCTGCATTTATCTGAACTGGAGGACATGGTTTCTTATTTTCCAAAGAACATGAGGCAGCAGTGCTGAATTCTCTCTTTGTAGGTAAACTGTGGCCACTGGGGGCTAAGTGTCTCTCCGTCTTGACTGTGAAGCCAATTGGTCATCCTACAATTCTCGTGGTGTTTCTTGCTGCTGCACTGGGATTTTGGTATTTGCTTCATGAAATACAAGGAGTTCAACTGGGACACAGTGCTGGAGCTAGTTCTGTCATGTGTGGATGGTCAGGGTCTGCAGGAGAATTCACAAACTAGGCTTCTATCCCACATAGCTTGCCCCCTTGTCAATAGAAAACTGATTCTGAACATTGCCCTGAAACATCTCCATATAACAAGATGCCTTTACATATAAGGGTCTGCTAGCTGCACCATGTCAGCCACAAGCCATTTGGAAGTCAATGGCAGATCCACATGGCCCCACCACAGATGTTTTATCATACACCTGCACACCACATCTCTGGGCCCACTTCTCAGCAGGCTCCAACTTACTGGCATCTCTGTTCTACACAATTTTCATGAAACCCAGTCAGTCAAGGCACTGTCTGGTACACTCATGATCAGCAACAAGACATCCAAAGGTTGTCCAGTGCCACCTGGTCATGGGAATTTCAAAAATTTCATGGTATTTATCAAGTCATTTTTGAAGGATGAAGTTGGAGGCACTGTGGATTTCAATTCATTCAGGAACCATTAAATGTTGAGGAAGCTAATTTCAATGAAAGCTCTAGAGAACTCTCAGAGGTAAGGGTTCCCAAAGAGTGGCCAAAAGACACATATATTTCATATTTTGAAAAATCTGGACAGTGTATATATATATATATATATATATATATATATATATATATATATATACACACACACACACACACACACACAAACACACACACAGACATTAAAATCTAGCAATATATATGCCAATTGAAATTCATCGTGAAATATATATCATCCACGTATCCAAAATTATTCATTTTACTGAACTTGGATTTATGTATAAAGTTATTCAACTAGTAAGCTCACCCATAGGTTGAATTTTCAGTTCCAACAGCGTTTAGGAGGAGTGATCTCTTCTCACAATTTGTATCTGCCAAGTCAGCCACCTCACAAGAATGTACGTGTGATACAAGGTATGATTCTATATATGCATATAAAAATACATGTGCTGAATAGGATACAGAGAAATGGGGGAGACAGGAACTCACATATTTGATAAGTTTAAAAACACATGGAGAACTCTTTCAACAAAAAATGTACTAGATTTATAACTCCTACCCTAAATAATGGAAAAGGCAAGTCCAACTGTACACCATTCCTTCTCTGATTTGCTTGTATTTCTATTCTGTTTGGGTTATTTTTCTCCATCATGTTAGGATTAGTAGTCAGAGTCTAGTAGGGTATGGGTTAGTGTCAGGGATTCAGTATTTCGAATGGAAAATTGGAAAATGAATCCAATGTGTATGCATATATGTGCTACACAAAAATCTTCCCACTCTCATCCAGAACACTGCCTTGACATTACCTTCACCCCAAGTAACACATTTAGAGGAGATGAGTTAGAAAATCTGTGAATACATATCTGGAATTGAATATGCTCAGGAGTTCACAACCTTGGAGGTGGAAGAGGAGTTTACAAAAGTAAGGGACAGGGTAAACACTCCACAAACATGGAGCTCTGCTGGCCTAAAAACTTCTGTAGAAACTGCCTCTGATGTTGGGCACTTGAAATATATGTTTTCAGGAGCTTTAGCTTCCTTTGTAGTCAGAACATCAATGCTGGGTCTGCATCTATGTGACCTGGAGGATATGGTTTCTTATTTACCAATGAACATGAGGCAGCAGTGCTGAATTCTCTCTTTCTGGGTCAACTGTGGCCACTGGGAGCTAAGTGTCTCCCCGTGTGGACTGTGAAGCCATTTGGTCATCCTCCAATTTTCATGATGTTTCTTGCTGTGGCACTGGAAGTTCGGTATTTGCTTCACAAAATACAAGGAGTTCAACTGGGACACAGTGCTGGAGGGAGTTCTGTCACATGTGGTGAGTCAGGGTCTGCAGGAGAATGCACCAACCAGGCTTCTGTCCAACATCACTTGCCCCCTTGACCATAGCAACCTGATTCTGAACATTGCCCTGAAACATATCCATATAACAAGATGCCTTTACATATAAGGGTCTGCTGGCTGCACCATGTCAATCACAATCCATTTGGAAGCCAATGGCAGATCCACATGAAACCACCACAAATGTTTTATCTCACACCTGCCCAACACAGCTCTAGGCCCACTATCAGCAGGCTCCAACTTACTGGCATCTCTGTTCTACAAGATTTTCATGAAACCCAGTCAATCAAGGCACTGTCTGGTACACACATGATCAGCAACAGGACATCCAAATGTTCTCCAGTGCCACCAGGTCATGGGATTTTCAAAAATTTCATGGTATTTATCGAGCCCATTTTTCAAGGATGAAGTTGGAGGCACTGTGGATTTCAATTCATTCAGTAACCATTAAATGGTGAGGAAGCTCATTTCAATGAAAGCTCTGGAGGACTCTCACAGGCAAGGCTTCCCAAAGAGTGGCCAAAAGGTCACATGAAGCCAGGCCCATTGAGGTTTACAATGTGAAGTCGATGTGTGTTTTGAGTCTCAACTATGGCTGCAAAGTCTTTCAGAAAAAAAATCATGTGATATCCTGGCTGAGATTCCCAGTGCTCTGTGGAAAGCCACCCTGGGCCTACATCTCAGTTTCCAAGGGTGAATCTCATGTGCATCCTCCTATAATCCCAACACAATTCATGGCAATTCTTCTCTGAGATCAGTTCCAGAACTCAGTCTCTAAGGGGGATCACACCAGAGTTCAAGCCCAGGTGGACCCAGTCATCTCTTCTAACTGCTACACAAATGACCACAATTGAAACCAAAACACTCCTACATGGCCCTCATCTTCTTGCATAAAGACACTCATCATAACATCTGGCTGGAGGTTTCCATGTGGGGCACAGCCCAAGACAGTGTCCAAAATAAGCTCCCTTGCCCCTCATTTGCCTAAAGTCAGGGTGGCTTGGACACCCTTCTTGTGAACCAGGAGTGATCTGTAAGGGTAAAAGAAATTGAAATTAAGGTGTAAAAGTTAAAGTGTAAAAGACCGAGTGTTGTAAATTTTCTAAGCTGCAAGACCTGAGTTAAAATATAAAGGACCAGGTATTGTTAAATTCCTATGCTAAACGCAAAACCTGAAATTCCTGTAGCTTGTAGGACAATTCCCGGACTGCCCAGTAAATATTCCCCCTGACTGCCTGGTTGTGTAATAACCTAGGACCCTGTGTGGCCTGGCACATAGGCATTGCAGGGCCTAAACCAATCAGTTTGAATGTGTACCCCACTTTAGGAGTGACCTATCACTCCCGCCTGACCTGTTCCCACCAATGAGTGAACTAATCATGTTTAGGAATTGTTGTTTGATTTTCCCATGGTGTATGATGATTTGTTAAAGGAGACTGTGATATATGTAAAGTCCTGCCCTCCCCAAAAAGTGTACTTAAGCACTGCTCAACCCCTGCTCCGGGCTCTGGGCTGCTCTCCCTTCTTGAGTGAGCATGGAGCCCCAGCATGCTGGATTGGATCCTCAATAAACACCTTTTGCTGTTGTGTGAGCCGCGGTCTCTTGGTGGTCTATTCCTCCGACGTTCGCTGGACACTTACATTTGGTGCGTTGGCCAGGAATCGCACATCACCAGACAAGGAGACCCCAACGGACTCCTCTGGGGGTAAGTAAGGTGCCTCTTTCCATTTTTCCTTGTGATGGCTCAGAGCTTTTTGTTCGTGTTCAGTTTTTCAGTTTTCGGTTTGGGTTGGCAGAGTGGCTGCAAGCTGAGAGCGTAAGTGCCCTCATTAGGTGAGGAGGGACGGATGAGCCCTCATTAGGTGACTCTGCTGCCAACCCATCAGGTCTTGCCAGCTACTTTTTTCCCTCAGGTTGAATTCACTGTCTGTTAAATGTGATGGCATTGTTTGGACCGATGCAGAGTCCCAAGTTCCAACCTGCCTTAGATGTGTGTAAGTAACTTTAGCTAAATTTTAACCTAATGCTTCTCCTGTGAGGGAGCAAAAGTCAATAGAACCACCAGCTTTTCTATTCTCACCTTTTACACCTCTCTTAGCTGTGTTTTAAAGAACTTTGATAAACTTTACTCCCCTTTGTTAAGCGAGATTAGGGAAGCAGTGTTTCCTTTTCTTCCTGTAGTTGGCTTGATCACGCCCACTGCAGAGGGAAATGCCTGCAGTCTAAGAACTTTGATATCTTGCTTAAACTTTTCTCAAAACCCTGCCCTCATTATTAAATTTGCATTAATTGGCTTTGGGGATGGGAACCAAACCTTCAGTCATAAATTTTGACACCCCAGAGGGGACTTTAAATGAACCCCACTCTGCCCTCTTGGGGAAGCCTAGCACTCAAAACAACTGCAAGCAGAGGATGAACTTTTTGGGAGCTGACTACTGAAAAGTTGGGAGATATAGAATATGCCTGGTGCCTGGGGTCAAACCAAACCAGAGGAAATAATCCTGTAAGAAGATGGTGAGGCTAAGGGACTCCCAGCAGCTGCCAGAGCCATTTTGCTGTGGGGAACTCCCTTATTCCTTACCTGCACTTTAAGGATTACTCCACCTCTGTTTACTTAACAAAAGGGACAATGAATGCAGTAATATGTTGATATTATAGATTGTTTCTTAGGGATGACCTTGGCTGAATGTGTATCTAAAAATGATTTTTTTTATTGTAACAATCTGGTATCTAAATGGGTTTCTAAAGCATTGCACTATCTTACAGTTAAAAGTTGGGTTTAAACAATTGTTTAGTTTGATTTCAGATAGTTCATGCTAGGAAACTTAAATACTTAGGATAAAAAAAAATTAAAGAGTTTTAATTTTGAACTAGGTAGCCTGAGAAAATTTCACTAGATATACCAGTGCATTAACTTGGGCAAAGATAATAAATTGTGATATGGTATCTCTTCCTGTCAGTGTGTAAGATTTCTAAAAAAGGTGCTAAATTAAAATGTTGGTCTGGCTTATTGAAAAGACATTAATTAGCAACAGTCTTGGAAATTTTAAAAGCTTAAATTTGGATACACATGGTAGTGTGTGGTTCTTTTTAAAAATTTTTCAGCCAATTTAATGTAACTTAATACTACTTTAGAAACTTCAGAACAAAGAAAGTGGCTTAATGATCCTATAGAAACTTCTTCTGATGGTGGCTTTTATATTATCAAAAAATGATCCTATTCTCAATTTTGTGTGAGCAAGTTTTTCTAGTGTAGAAAAATCTAATGATAAAATTTTGAGAATTACATCTTAAACTTGCATCATAATTTTCAACATCCAAACCTGGAAATTATGACTTATAGCTAAAATGCCTTAGGCATGAGGTTTCTGCTCAGAATTCCAGTCTTTCCAGTTTTCCAGACCTCAGCCAGGACTTAAGTTGATATGCAAATAAAAGAAGCCTTCAGCACTCAGCAGGAGACAGATAAAAAGAAGTAAAAGTGTCTTTTTACCTGAACTCAAACTAGACCCAACTAAAAAGTACATTATATGGTATTTACTAATTACTGGCCAGTCATCTTTTTTAGGACTCTTGCTTTTACTTAGATTCTGTACTTTTTTTTTTTTTTTTTTTTTGAGCTCATGATCTTGATCCTGCAGACGGGTTAATGTTTTCTGATCAGTTCTATTTTTGATCAACTGTGGAGTTTTTAAACATTGCAGTGGAGATTTCACCTGAGAAAGCTACAAGGCCTTTACTATTGTGTTATGTGTTACATTTGTGTTACGTGTTGTATGTCGGTATGTCTGTATGTGTGTATGTCCATATATCATGCAGTGATATGACAATTGACAGATGAGGAGCGCTCATGAAAAATTTAAAAATGGATCCAAATATCTTTGATTCACGTGATTCAAATGGTTCAATTCAAATTGGGTAAACAGATAAAAATAAAGATGTCTTTAAAATTAGGCCTATAAGTTTTCTAGGTGTTCAAAAAGGCCCTAATAAAATGTTGATGTCTATAAAATAATCTGCTTAAATTCAGAAATTTACAAGTATTTTTCAAAATGTGAACAGAAAGAGGTAAACAGATGGAAAAGAGAAACTAAAAGTATCTAGATATAGATTTAATAGAAGGAAAATGTGTTTCTGGATAAGAGAGTCTATATGATTAAGTAATTAAAAGGGTTTAAGTAAATAATAAAAAAAGGTTTGTGTAAGTGGGTTATATGTGTAAGTTTTGAGCAAGTAATCTTAAAAAATTAAACAGCTGGTTAAACAAGTACTGTTTTTATAAAATTGTGCCATGTTATTTCTTTAAAAAGCTAAACTTGGTTAATACAAAAACATCAATGTAATTGTGGTGTTAATGTGTTCATATCTTCCAGGTATACATGTCTGTAAGGTAGAAGCTTCAAAAGAGCATTGTATCAAGCTGGTGTTCTAAGGTTGTATGGTAATTCTAGGCTAAAAAGAAAAACATGTTGGAGATTTATGTATATCATTTGTGTTCTATAATTGGACTTGTTATCAATAATAATGTACAGTTCCATGATACTTTTTACACTGAGATACAATCTAAATGTATTTTTAAGTTAATGAGATCCAAATTTGTGAAGGTTTTATTGTAAAACACAAAGGTAATGCCCATTAATTTCCATGTTAAAACTGTTTTCTTCAGGCTTCACAAAGGGGTGGCCTGAGACAAAGACTTTCCTGATATTCAGGGCAACATAACAACAGGTAATCAAAAGGCCCAAAGCAGGGTTTCTCCACTGAGACTTTACTGGTCATACTGATATCTGAGTTTTCTGAGATGCTTGCCATTCCCTTCAGCTATCCAGTACATGGCCATGTCACAGAGCTTGGAAGTGGTACATATCTTGGACACAAAACAATGAGCCTATTCTGGAGAGTGTCCAGAATTCAAGAAGAAAACAGGAACATAGCAAGATAGCAGGTGTTGCCCATCGATAAGACAAGCCAAAGTCGATTAATAAATTGGGCAGGATGAATGCTGGGAAGCTTTCTACTAGACAGGACACATCCATTGATGCATTCTCTTTTCTAATGTCTACAACTACTGACACTGTGGGATACACAGACTTAGAAACACTCGCCTTGTCAAAACACTTACTAGAAACAGTTCACTCCAAACCAAACAAACCGCCTTTCCTACCTATTCTCAGAATATGAGACAAAACCAAAAACCCACACCCACACTCACAAAGGCACCTCCTTCCCGCAAGTAGGTCTGTGACTATCCAGAGTGTCCTCTGACTGGTGGGCCATACCATGTTCCCCAGAAATGGCCTGTCCTGTCTCAGATCTGGTCTCCTTTTCCAACTCTGTGAAGTTGTCAGGAGCCAGCGGTGAACCACTACCTGCTTTCTCAGGAAAGGCCCCTTTTCAGAGCTCTCCTGGCAATTGGCAATCCTCCCATCAGTAGGTACCAAGAAAGACTGACACTGTCCTTGGTAAATCCAAACAAGTGAGACCACTGGGACTGGGACTGGACTGGCTCTGGTTGCCTGGCCTCATGGATCCCAAGTTCAGAGAGTTCCATCACAAAGGAATTGAGGTGAGGTCACTTCCTTCAGGAACTGAATGAGGTCACTGCCTTGGCAACCACTTTGTCCTAACAGTTGCTTCCAAGGGTACCAATTAATGGAGGCTGCCCCTACTTCCTGTGACACTTTCACAAGTTAGAATGGTATATCACCATAGGCACCCATGAACAGCTCTAAACACAGGCCTGGTTTGGTCCATCTTCTCCACATTAAGAAGAGAGAGGCTGATTCAGACACAACCCTTCATCCTGACCAGGTTGTTTGCCATAGAAGATGGCTTTTGCTCTCTCAGGTCCTTCATAGATGCCTACATCTTCTCCATGGATCATTTCTGCATGGACCTTTGAGGTTCTCAGCAAGTGGAAGATCCCCTATATTCCTGTATTGTAAGACCAACTCTGTTGCTGCTCTTCTGTAAAGTTAGATTTAGGGAACAGTGTATGGTTAGAGTTAATAACATGTTCGATTTGGGTTAGGAATCATACTGATGGATGATTATATATTCTTATATATAAGAATATATAGTGAAATATATGTATGAAAACAGAAATCCAAGTAAGATTTGAAGCCCAGAAAAGCATTGGACCCTTGATTGAGATACTTAACGTTGAACTACATTCTGCACAAATGTCTCAGGTAAATTGATATACAATGGCATAGGACCTTGTACCTTGGATGATTGAATGTAAATGAGAATATCCAGTCAAAAAGGGATAGTCGGTAGGATCAGGAAGATAGTCGGTGGGTTTAGGAAGAAGAGTGAGTATAGGTTTTGGAACAAAAGATCTTTAGCAATAGGGTTTCGGGTAGAGATTGAATGTAAATGTCAGCACATGTGAAGAGTCAGTCACAATGATGAACTGGGGAAAATATGTAGGAAAGCAGATATCAATAGAGACATTACAAAATCAGGCAAAGTATAAAGTGAGTGATAGGATTAGACATTTTCAACAGTGTTTAGGTTGAATATATAATCTTATTAAGAAACAAATATGTAGTCACCAATAGGATTGACATTTGAGAGCATTAGGCAACCAGGAAATGGATGTTTTTAGTAATCCAGGCTCACTTTCCATTTAGGCTTTGGTACAATCATAAGTGTGATCTTCGCATTCTGTGTCCAGAATATTACTGTGATAAAATGTATATGTAGATCAGGTGACATGAGTATTTCTTTCACCATTTCTGGAGCAATATTTTGAAGACGTATAAATGAGTATTATGTGTACAAGACGTGTAAACTGTGTCTATGCATATAGAGATAATGCATGAATAGACCATACTGTGAATAAATAGTATAACTGGTGCCACTTTAAATAAAGATTGAATTGATATCTGAAAATGTATAAGAAATCTTATATGGATATAAAATCATTCATTCAATCCAGTTATTTGTCTAATGGAAACATTAGTGTTATGGTTTATCATGAAGAGTGTGTGAGTTTTGCAACAAAATGATTATGGAAATCGAAAATAATGTGTTTGGAAAGAAGTCTCATGAAAAGTCCATTCAAGAAACATGGAGGAATTCATGTGTTCTGAAGCAGGAAGTGATTGAAAGTGAAACAAATGCCTATAAATTTGTGAACTTGTGGATGAAATATATATCCTATGATGTGCAAAAACTTTAAAATTAGTAATGTACCAGTGTTGAATAAGAATGAATGTCATAATATATATCATGTCCCATACGAAACTACTTGCATTGATGTTTATCTGGGTCAGTTACTGTAGAAATATTAGGATTTGTAAGCACCATTCACTGAAGTTAGTTTTCAGTACTAGGAAACAGATATGTATTTCAGGTGGATGAATATTTCTGAGAATAATCTTGTGAAAAGTTGATTGTAAATCCACATACATGAATGAATTTAGGGAGTGTATATAAGACACATATATTTCATATTTTGAAAAATCTGTAGAGTATATATATATATATATATATATATATATATATATATATATACACAAAACACACACAGAGACATTAAAATGTAGCAATATATATGCCAATCGAAATTCATCATGAAATATATATCATCCACAGATGCAAAAATATTCATTTCACTGAACATGGATTTATGTATAATGTTGTTCTCCTAGGAAGCTCACCCATAGGTTGAATTTTCAGTTACAACAGCATTTAGGAGGAGTGATCTCTTCTCAAAATTTGTATCTGCCAAGTCAGCCACCTCACAAAAGTATACGTGTGATAAAATGTAGGATTCTATATGTGCATATAAAAATACATGTACAGAATAGGATACAGAGAAAGGGAGACAGGAATTCACATATTTCTTAACTTTAAAAACACATGGAGGACAATATCAATTAAAAATTGACTAGATTTATAACACCTACCCTTTATCATTCAAAAGGCAAGTCCAAGTATATACCATGCCTACTCTGAACTGATTGTATTTCTATTCTGTTTGGGTTTTTTTTCTCCAACATATTAGGATTAGTAGTCAGAGTCTAGTACCGTATGTGTTAGTGTCAGGGATTCAGTATTTCTAATGGAAAATAGGAAAATGAATCCAATGTGTATGCAAACATATGCTACAAAAAATCTTCCTGATCTCATCCAGAAAAATGCCTTGACATTACCTTCGCCCCAAGTAAGACACAATTAGAGGAGAAGAATTAGAAAATCTGTGAATATATATCTGGAATGGAAAATGCTCAAGAGTTCACAACCTTGGAGGTGGTAGAGGAGTTTCCAAAAGTAAGGGAAAGGGTAAACACTCCACAAACATGGAGCTCTGCTGGCCTAAAAACTTCTTGAGAAACTGCCTCTGAGGTTGGGCACTTGAAATATATATTGTTGTCAGGAGCTTTAGGTTAATTTCTAGTGAGACCATCAAAGCTGGGTCTGCATCTATGTTACTTGGAGGATATTGTTTCTTATTTTCCAATGAACATGAGGCAGCAGTGCTGAATTCTCTCTTTGTAGGTAAACTGTGGCCACTGGGGGCTAAGTGTCTCCCCATTTGGACTGTGAAGCTATTTCGTCATCCTCCAGTTTTCATGGTATTTCTTGCTGCTGCACTGGGAGTTTGGTATTTGCTTCATGAAATACAAGGAGTTCAACTGGGACACAGTGCTGGAGGGAGTTCTGTCAAATATGATGGGTCAGGGTCTGCAGGAGAATGCACCAACCAGGCTTCTATCCCACATAGCTTGCCCCCTTGACCATAGCAACCTGATTCTGAACATTTCCCTGGAACCTCTCCATATAACAAGATGCCTTTACATATAAGGGTATGCTGGCTGCACCATGTTAGTTACAAGCCATTTGGAAGCCAATGGCAGATCCACATTATCCCAACACAGATGTTTTATCACACTCGTGTCCACCAAGTCTCTAGGCCCACTACTCTGGAGGGTCCAACTTACTGGCATCACTGTTCTACGCCATTTTCATGAAACCCAGTCAATCAAGGCACTGTCTGGTACACTCATGATCAGCAGCAGGATATCCAATGGTTCTCCAGTGCCACCTGGTCATGGGAATTTCAAAAATTTCATGGTATTTATCTAGCCATTTTTCAAGGACGAAGTTGGAGGCACTGTGCGTTTCAATTCATTCAGGAACCATTAAATGTTGAGGAAGCTCATTTCAATGAAAGCTCTGGAGAATTGTCACATGCAATGCTTCCCAAAAAGTGGCCAAAAGGTCAAATGAAGCCAGGCCCATTTAGGTATACAATATGAGGTCCATGTGTGTTTTGACTCTCAACTATGGCTGCCAAGTCTTTCAGAATGAAATCATGGGATATCCTGGCTGAGATTCCCAGTGCTCTGTGGAAAGCCACCCTGGGCCAAGATCTCAGTTCCCAAGGGCGACTCTCATGCATGGCCTCCTAAAATCCCAACACAATTCATTGCAATACTTCTCTGACATCAGTTACAGATCTCAGTCTCTAAGGGGAATCACACCAGAGTTCAAGCCCAGGTGGACCCAGTCATCTCTTACAACCGCCACACAAATGACCACAATTAAAACCAAAACACTCCCACATGGCCCTCATCCTCTTCCATATAGACACTCATCATAACCTCTTGCTGGAGGTTTCCACGAGGGGCGCAGCCTAAGACAGTGTCCAAAATAAGCTCCCTTGCCACTCATTTGCCTGAAGTCCGGGTGGCCTGGACACCCTTCCTGTGAACCAGGAGTGATCAAATTGGACTGCTGTTAATACTGCTCTGCTTCTACATTTTGAGGCCTACTGACTGTCAGGTATAGATTCTTTATGTGATTTGGTGTCATGAGAAATCTCAAGCACCTATGGTCTACCCTCTGCAGGGCTTTGGAGAACTCATTTGACCCAAAGGATCACTATTCTCACTTGATGGAGGTCAGGAACCTAACAGAGGTAGGCAAGAGACTTCATCCACAATGACTGATTTTTTACCATTTTTGTTTTGGATACACACATGGGATCCTTCTTTAGATCCATGAGGTGCTGAGAATATAAGCCACAGCATCACACAGGTCCAAGAGGCTGATTCAGACACATCCCTTTCCAAAGCAATTAAACAAAGAGCCACAGGTTATGCCCATGCATTTCCATTTGAAAACAGTTTTCTTCAGGCTTCCCAAATGGGTGGACTGAGGCAAAGACCTTACTGACATTCAGGGCAACAGAACAATAGGTAAGCAAAAGGCCAAAAGCAGGGTTTCTCCACTGAGACATTACTGGTCACACTGATATCTGAGTTTTCTGAGATGCTCCCATTCACTTCAGCTATCCAGTACATGGCCATGTCACAGAGCTTGGAGGTTGTACATATCTTGGACACAAATCCTATTTTGGAGAGTGGCCAGAATTCAGGAAGAAAACAGGAACTTAGGAAGTTAGTAGGTGTTGCCCATCCATAAGACACGCCACAGTCCATTCATTAATTGGGCAGGATGAATGCTGGGAAGCTTTCTACTAGACAGGACACATCCTTGATGCATTCTCTATTCTAATGTCTTCAACCATGGACACAGTGGGATACATAGACAAAGAAACACTCGCCTTGTCCAATGACCTACTATAAAGAGTCCACTCCAAACCAAACAAACTGCCTTTTGTACCTATTCTCAGAACATGAGACAGAACCACAAACTCACACCCACAACCACAAAGGCACCTCCTTCCCCCAGGTAGGTCTGTGACTATAAGGAGTGTCCTCTGACTGGTGGGCCATACTATGTTACCCCAAAATGGCCTGTCCTGTATCAGATCTGTTCTCCTTGGCCAACTCTGTGAAGTTGTGAGGAGCCAGCGGTGATCCACTACCTGCTTTCTCATGAAGGGCCCCTCTTCAGAGCTTTTATGGCATTTGGCCATCCTCATATCAGTAGGTACCAAGAAAGACTGACTCGGTCCTTGGTAAATCCAAACAAGTGAGACCACTGGGACTGGGACTGGGACTGGCTCTGGGTGCCTGGTTTCCTGGATCCCAAGTTCAGAGAGTTCCATCACCAAGGAAGTGAGGTAGGTCACTTCCTTCAGGAACTGAATGAGGTCACAGCCCTGGCAACCACTGTGTCCTAACAGATGCTTCCAAGGTTCCCGTGAGATTGATGCTGCCCCTACTTCCTGTGACATTTTCATAAGTTAGAATGGTATATCAACCATAGGTACTGGGGAAAAGCTCTCCACACAGGCCTGGTTTGGTCCATCTTCTCTACATTAAGAAGAGAGAAGCTGATTCTGACACATTCCTTCATCCTGACCATGTTGTTTGCCATGGAAAATGACTTTTGCCCTCTCAGGTCCTTCATAGCATCCTACATCTTCTCCAGGGATTATTTCTGCATGGACCTTTGAGGTTCTCAGCAGGAGGAAGATCCCTACATTCCTGTATTGTAAGACCGACTCTGTCTCTGCTCTTCTGTAAAGTTAGATAGAGGAACAGTGTATGGTTAGGGTTAATAACATGTTCAATATGGGTTAGGAATCATTCTGCGTAATGAATAATGTTATTGGGAACCTGCGATATTTACAAGAATATATAGGTGAAATATAAGTATGGAAAAATAAATCTAGGTAAGATTTGAAGCCCAGAAGGGCATTTGGCCCTTGAGTGGGATACTTAGCTTTGAATTATGTTCTGCACATATGTCTCAGATAAATCGATATACAATGGCATAGGACCTTGTACCTTGGATGATTGATTAACGAAGAGAACATCCAGTCAAAAAGGGATTGTCTCTAGGATTAGGAAGATAGTCAGTAGGTTTAGGAAGAAGATTGAGTATAGGATTTGGACCAAAAGTTCTTTAGCAATAGGGTTTCGGGTAGAGATTGAATATGAATGTCAGCACATGTGAAGAGTCAGTCACAATGATGAACTGGGGAAAAAAGTAGGAAAGCAGATATCAATAGAGATTAGTAAATCAGGCAAACTATAAAATGAGTGATAGGTTTAGACTTTTTCAACAGGGTTGAAATTGAAAATGTAATCTTAGGAAGAAACACATATGTAGTCACCAATATGATTGACATTTGAGAGCATTAGGCAACCTGGACATGGATGTTTTTAGTAATCCATGTTCACTTTCCATTTAGGCTTTGGGACAATCATAAGTGTGACCCTTGCATTTTGTGTCCAGAATATTACTGTGATAAAATGTATATGTAGATCAGTTTACATGAGTATTTCTTCCACCATTTCTGGGAGCAATATTTTGAAGATATTCAAATTATTATTGGGGTTACACAGTGGTGTACCTTGTGTCTATCAATATAGAGATAATGCATGAATAGACCATACTGTGAATAAATAATATAACTGATTCCACTTTAAATAACGGATTGAATTTATATCTGAAAATATACGAAGAAATCTTATATTGATATACAATCATTCATTCCAACCAGTTTTACATCTAATGGTAATATTAGGGTAATGGTTTATCATGACGGGTGTGTGAGTTTTGCTTCAAAAGTGATTATGGAAATCGAAAATAATGTGTTTGGAAAGAAGTCTCATGAAAAGAGAAGTCAAGAAACATGGAGGAATATATGTGTTCTGAAGCAGGAAGTGATTGAAAGTAAAACAAATGCATATAAATTTGCTAAATTGTGAATGAAATATACATCCTATGATGTGCATAAACTGGAGAAATGGTAATGTACCAGTGTTGAATAAAAATGAACGTCAAAATACACATTATATCCCATAGGAATCTTCTTGCATTGATGTTAAACTGGGTCAGTTACTGTAGAAATATTAGAATTTTTTTTCGTGTTATAATACAATTTATTTTAACACTAGCATGCCACAGAATGTAGAGGAAAGAGCAATGGATTTTTAGTTATAGCACTAGTAATCTAATATTTAATGACTATTTTGGGGAGTCTAGAAATTACATAAGGGTATGTAACATAATTTTTTTATTTAACATTCATAAAAGCTTGGAATTTTGGTAATATTTCTCCTTTTTTATTGTTTATTTTTTCAGTTGTTGATAGACCTTCATTTTATTTATTTGTATGTGTGCTGAGAATATAATCCAGTGCCTCACACATGCTAGACAAGAATGTTAACACTGAGCCACAAACCCAGCCCCTCCACTTTTATCTAATCATCAAACACTTCTCTCCCTCTTCTTTACTCACTTTCTTCCTCATTTTCCCCCTTCTTTCTCTTCCTTTTTCATTTTCCCTCCATATGTATTTTTCTCTCATGTCATTACAAACAGTAGTATGCTATGAAATTTAAATTTAAGACTGTTTTTATAGTCATTCTTTTTTCTTGAGAAAATTTAAAAATTATAATCACCTGATAGATATATTACAATACATTTATTATACATATGTATATGCATACATATGTATTATATATATATATATATATATATATATATATATATATATATATATATATATATATGTAATTTGATTAGCCTGTTAGAAATAATATAGGCCAAGTCTTTCTTTATTCTCAAGTCTTCCAGAATTAACATCTTACAGTGAAAATCCAATAAACATATATAAGTAAACAGGTATCATTCTTATTTATCAATACTGATAATTTAAGGTTTTATATCACATTAAGCTGTAACATGGCATATTAACTCTTATGAATTACAGAAATTTTTTTTGAACAACCTATTATTTAAGGGCCATATGCACTGACATTTTAAATGGCTTTCTTGTGATTTCAATTTCTATCAATTGCGTATTAATTGCCAAATACTTATTTTAGTAATTTTCATATTCATAATTGATATAAAGTCAATTGTTTAATTCTTCTTGTAAGTACTTATTACAGTAGGGACAGTATTAATAATTCTAAATCTTTATAAGAAAAATGCTACAAAGATATTTTCATGCAAAATTAAGAATAATTCCATGCTCTAAATGTTTGATTGTTGATACATATAATAAAGAGCTTTTGATGAGTCTCTTCCCCAGTAAAACATAAAATGCAAAGATAAGGAAAAATACACATTATCAGCTAGAAACTATTAAATAAAAGATGAAAAGAACAATCCAACACATTGTACCAATTTGTCAGATGAGGTAGTATTCTGGAAGAATAGCCTAAGACTAGACCTGGTCCATGACAAAATATTCACGAAAAAAATGAAATATGAAAAATATAGGAAATGCTATGAATTTTTCATGAAGGTAGGTGGATTATCCTTTAATCTCAATTATGTGCATTTTCAAAAGCCAGTTTTCTGGTAAAATAAATTTGTGATAGTTACAACTACACAAAACGAAGTTTCTGCTTAGCAAAATGAATGCATCTCAACCCTTTTTTAGCTGATTTCTTCCCAATCAATTTTAAACCTTTATTTATTTATTTTTTATTGGTTGTTCAAAACATTACAAAGCTCATGATATATCATCTTTCATACATTTGACTGAATTGGGTTATGAACTCCCAATTTTCCCCAAATACGAGTTGCAGAATCACATCGGTTACACATTCACATTTTTACATAATGTCATATTAGTGACTGTTGTATTCTGCTACATTTCCTATCCCCTACTATCCCCCCTCCCCTCCCCTCCCATCTTCCCTCTCTACCTCATCTGCTGTTGTTCACTTCTCTCCCTTGCCCCCCCTTTCCCCTCTCAACCTCTTATAAGTAATTTTGTGTAACATTGAGGGTCTCCTACCATTTCCATATGCTTTCCCTTCTCTCTCCCTTTCTCTCCCCCCACTTGTCTTTGATTAATGTTAATCTTTTCCTCATGTTCTTCCTCCCTGTTCTATTCTTAGTTGCTCTCTTTATATCAAAGAAGACATTTGACATTTGTTTTTAAGGATTGGCTAGCTTCTCCTAGCATAATCCGCTCTAATGCCATCCATTTCCCTGCAAATTCTATGATTTTGTCATTTTTCAGTGCTGCATAATACACCATTGTGTATAGATGCCACATTTTTTTATCCATTCATCTATTGAAAGGCATCTAGGTTGGTTCCACAGTATAGCTATTGTGAATTGTGCCACTATGATCATTGATGTGGCAGTATCCCTATAGTACGCTCTTTTAAGATCCTCAGGGAATAGTCCGAGAAGGGCGATAGCTGGTTCAAATTTTGGATCCATTCCCAGCTTTCCCAGGAATCTCCATACTGCTTTTCAAGTTGGCCTCACCAATTTGCAGTCCCAACAGCAGTGTACAAGTGTACCTTTTCCCCACATCCTCATCAACACTTGTTGTTTTTTGACTTCATAATGGCTGCCAATCTTACTGGAGTGAGATGGTATCTTAGGGTGGTTTTGACTTGCATTTCTCTGACTGCTAGAGATGGTGAGCATTTTTTCATGTACTTGTTGATGGATTGTATGTCCTCGTCTGTGAAGTGTCTGTTCAGGTCCTTGGCCCATTTGTTGATTGGGTTATTTGTTATCTTATTGTCTAATTTTTTCAGTTCTTTTTATATTCTGGATACTAGGGCTCTATCTGAAGTGTGAGGGGTAAAAATTTGTTCCCAGGCTGTAGGCTCTCTATTTACCTCTCTTATAGTTTCTCTTGCTGAGAAAAAACTTTTAGTTTAAGTAAGTCCCATTTATTTATTTTTGTTATTAACTCTTGGGCTATGGGTGTCCTATTGAGGAATTTGGAGCCCGACCCCACAGTATGTAGATCGTAGCCAACTTTTTCTTCTATCAGACGCAGTGTCTCTGATTTTATATCTAGCTCCTTGATCCATTTTGAGTTAACTTTTGTGCATGGTGAGAGAAAGGGATTCAGTTTCATTTTGTTGCATATGGATTTCCAATTTTCCCAGCACCATTTGTTGAAGATGCTATCCTTCCTCCATTGCATGCTTTTAGCCCCTTTTTCAAATATAAGAAAGTTGTAATTTTGTGGATTGGTTTCTGTGTCCTCTATTCTGTACCATTGGTCCACCTGCCTGTTTTGGTACCAGTACCATGCTCTTTTTGTTACTATTGCTTTGTAGTACAGTTTGAACTCTGGTATCGCTATACCTCCAGATTCACACTTCCTGCTTAGAGTTGCTTTTGATATTCTGGGTCTTTTGTTTTTCCATATGAATTTCATGATTGCTTTATCTTTTTCTACAAGAAATGCTGTTGGGATTTTGATTGGCATCACATTAAACCTGCAGAGAACTTTGGGTAATATCGCCATTTTGATGATGTTAGTTCTGCCTATCCATGAACATGGTACATTTTTCCATCTTCTAAGATCTTCTTCTATCTCTCTCTTTAGGGTTCCGTAGTTTTCATTATATACTTCTTTCACCTCTTTTGTTAGGGTGATTCCCAAGTATCTTATTTTATTTGAGGATATTGTGAATGGAGTGGTTGTCCTCATTTCCATTTCAGAAGTTTTGTTGCTGATATACAGGAATGCCTTTGATTTATGCATGTTGATTTTATATCCTGCCACTTTGCTGAATTCATTTATTAACTCTAGCAGTTTCTTTGTAGACCCTTTTGGGTCTGTTAAATATATTATCATGTCATCTGCAAATAGTGATTATTTAAATTCTTCTTTTCCTATTTTTATGCCTTTAATTTATTTGTCTGTCTAATTGCTCTGGCTAGTATTTCAAGAAGTAAATTGAATAGAAGTGGTGATGGAGGGCATCTGTGTCTTGTTCCAGATTTTAGAGGGAATGCCTTCAGTTTTTCTCCATTTAGGATGATGCTAGCCTGAGGCTTAGCATATATAGCTTTTACAATGTTGAGGTAAGTTCCTGTTATCCCTAGTTTTCCTAGTGTTTTGTACATAAAGGGATACTGAACTTTGTCAAATGCTTTTTCTGCATCTATTGAGATGATCATATGATTCTTGTCTTTAAGTCTATTGATGTGATGAATGGCATTTATTGATTTCCGTATATTGAACTAGCCTTGCATCCCAGGGATGAATCCTACTTGATCATGGTGCACAATTTTTTTGATATGCTTTTGTATTCGATTCGCCAGGATTTTATTGATAATTTTTGCATCCAAGTTCATTAGAGATATTGGTCTGTAGTTTTTTTCTTTGAAGTGTCTTTGTCTGGTTTCGGGATCAGGGTGATGTTGGCCTCATAGAATGAATTTGGCAGAGCTCCTTCTTTTTCAATTTCCTGAAATAGCTTGAAAAAATATTGGTATTAATTCTTCTTTGAAGTTTTTGTAGAACTCCGCTGTATACCCATCCGGTCCAGGGCTTTTTTTGGTTGGTAGTCTTTGATGGCTTCTTCTATTTCTTCCTTTGTTATTGGTCTGTTTAAATTGTGTGTGTCTTCCTGACTCAATCTGGGCAGATCGATTGACTTAAGAAATTTATCGATATCTTCACTATCTTCTATTTTATTGGAGTATAGTGTTTCAAAATACTTTCTAATTACCTTCTGTATTTCTGTAGTGTCTGTTGTGATATTGCCTTTTTCATCCCGTATGTTAGTAATTTGAGTTCTCTCTCTTCTTCTCTTCGTTAGCATGGCTAAGGGCCTGTGGATCTTATTTATTTTTTCAAAGAACCAACTTTTAGTTTTATCAATGTTTCAATGTTTTTTTTTTGTTTCAATTTTGTTGATTTCTGCTCTAAATTTAATTATTTCTTGTCTTCAACTACATTTGCTGTTGTTTTGCTCTTCCTTTTCTAGGTTTTTGAGGTGTAGTGTGAGTTCATTTATTTGTTGGTTGTTTTCTTTTTTGGAGGAAAGGACTCCAAGAGATGAATTTCCCTCTTAAAACTGCTTTCATTGTGTCCCATAGATTCTGGTACATTGTGTCTGTATTGTCATTTGTCTCTAAGAATTTTTTTATCTCCTCCTTTATGTCTTCTGTAACCCATTGATCATTCAGTAGCATGTTGTTCATTTTCTATGTGATGTAGGATTTTTCCTTCCTTCATTTATCATTGATTTCCAGTTTCATTCCATTATGATCAGATATGGTGCATGGTATTATCTCCATGCCTTTATATTTACTAAGAATTGCCCTATGGCATAATATATGGTCTATCTTTGAGTAGGAACCATGTGCTGCTGAGAAGAACGTGTATCCACTTGATGATGGTTGATATATTCTATATATGTCGGTTAAGTCTAGGTTATTGATTGTGCTGTTGAGTTCTATAGTTTCTTTATTCAGTTTTTGTCTAGAGGATCTGTCTAATGCCGAGAGTGGTGTGTTGAAGTCACCCATAATTATTGTGTTGTAGTCTATTTGACTCTTGAACTTGAGGAGAGTTTGTTTTATGAACGTTGCAGCTCCATTGCTTGGTGCATACAAATTGATAATTGTTATGTCTTGTTGGTGGATCATTCCTTTTAACAGAATAGTGTCCTTCTTTATCCCTTTTGATTAACTTAGGTTTGAAGTTGATTTTATTCCATATGAGTATGGCCACTCCTTCTTGCTTCTGAGGGCCATGTGAGTGGTATGATTTTTCCCAACCTTTTACCTTCAGCCTGTGTATGTCTTTTCCTATCATATGAGTCTCCTGAAGGCAGCATATTGTTGGATTTGTTATTTTGATCCAGGTTACTAGCCCATGTCTCTTGATTGGTGAGTTTAGGCCATTAACATTTAAGGTTACAATTGAAATATGATTTGTTCTTCCAGTCATGTTTATTTATTTATTATATTTTAGTTTGGCTAGTTTTTACTTTTTTGGTTATTTTCCTCCCCCTTTACTGAGATACCTCCCTCTGTTAGTTTTGGGCACTATTTTTCAATTCCTCTTCTTGTAGTATTTTGCTCAAAATGCTTTGCAGTGCTGGTTTTCTGGCTGCGAATTCTTTTAGCTTTTGTTCATCTTGAAAGACTTTAATTTCATTTTCAAATCTGAAGCTTAATTTTGCTGGATACAGTATTCTTGTTTGGAATCCATTATTTTTCAGCATTTGAAATGCATTGTTCTAGGATCTTCTCACTTTCAAAGTCTTTGATGATAAATCAGCCGTTAACCTAATGGGTTTACCCCTGAATGTAATCTGCCTTCTTTCTCTTATAGTGTTTAATATTCTCTCCTTGTTCTGTATGTTGTTTATCTTCATCATTATATGTCTTGGAGTTGGTCTATTATGGTTTTGAATGTTTGGGGTCCTGTAGGCTTCCAGGATTTGGCAGTCCAATCCATCTTTCATCTCTGGGAAGTTTTCTAGAATTATTTCATTTAATATGTTGTCCATTCCTTTGGTTTGAATCTCTATGCCTTCTTCTATCCTGATGACTCTCAAATTTTTTTTTATGACATCACATATCTCTTGAATAGATTGCTCATGGGATTTAAGCATCTTTTCTGTGTTGACTATATTCTTTTCAAGTTGATAAACTTTGTCTTCATTATCTGATGTTCTGACTTCTACTTGATCTAGTCTATTTGTAATATTCTCATTTGAGTTTTTAATTTGGTTTATAGTTTCCTGCATTTCTAGGATTACTGTTTGATTTTTTTTAAAGATCTCTATCTCCTGGTAAAGCTCATTGATTGCCATTTGAATTTGCTTGTTTAATTCATTTTCAAAATATACTTTTATTGCTTGGACTTGCTGCCTCATGTCTTCTCTAATATTCCTTTCCATCTGAGTTAGGTATGCCTTGAGTTCTTTCCCTATCCCTGTTTCTGATGCTTCTAGGTCCTCCTGTAGAATTAAGTTGTCCTGCATTGTTTGTACTCCTTTTTTTTCCTTGTTTTTTCATGATGTTCACGTTACTTTCCAGCTCTTTTTGATTGCTGTGTTTCTGCTTTATTCTATAGATTTGTTTTGGTGTTGTATATCTCTGTTACCTCTCCTTTGTGTTGGTAGACTATGCCTGCTAAAGTGGATTCTGCTTGGAAGGAATTCCGAAGGCCAACCACCAGTGAAGTCACCTCTCTGCTTTGGCGGGCCTTAGGCTCCTTGCCGAGGTGTCCGAATAGGGGGGTGGACTGCAGTATTAACAGCAGTCCAATTTGATCACTCCTGGTTCACAGGAAGGGTGTCCAGGCCACCCGGACTTCAGGCAAATGTGTGGCAAGGGAGCTTATTTTGGACACTGGCTTAGGCTGTGCCCCTCGTGGAAACCTCCAGCAAGAGGTTATGATGAGTGTCTATATGGAAGAGGATGAGGGCCATGTGGGAGTGTTTTGGTTTGGACTGGACTGTCTCTGGTTGGTTTCAGCTCCCGGTCACTGGTGGGCAGGCGGTCTCCAGCCGCCCAGTCACGCAGCCAGCAGGTGGGCTGTCGCCAGTGGGCGGGCAATGTCTAGCCACCCAGTCACAAGGGCCTGGCCTCTAGTCCCCTGGTTTCTCCTGCTAGTCCTGGTTTCTCCTGCTATACCAGATTTCCCCTGAGTGATGCCTCTCGGCAGTTCAAACTGTACTCTGGGCCTGCCGTTTGTTGGGTGTGGAGGGTGTCTATTGGGAACCCAGACAATCTATTGTTTTGATTTTTTCTGCTTGCCCCTCCCCCAGCACTGGCTAGACACATTTCGTTTTCGCCACTGATGGGAGGGGGAGTTGAAAGTCAGGTGTCTCTAGTTTTACCTGCGTCTTTATGCAGGCTCCCTCTGATAATCCCTCCCCTGTAAAGCCTAGGAGAGATTTTATGCGAATTCCCTGCTGTATGGGAGATGAGCTGAGTAACACACACCTGTTTTATTGTTGCACTCTGTTGGAGAGTGGCAGTGGTTACTTCAGCTCTCCAAGATGGTGGCCACTGGTTTCCTTGGTGGAGTTTCCTTTGTGGGGGATAGAACTTTACCGCTTCCTTCCCCGTCTGAAATCCCGAACTCAGCCCGGGGCTCAGTGGGGGCTCAGCCGGCAGGAGTCCACAGAATCCACAGCAACATTTCTCCCTGCATGCAGGTCGCTTCTCGGTGGTGCACCGCCATCTAAAACAGCAGGCCTGGCTGCACGATTCAATCAGCCTGGATCTCCGGTGGCACAGTTGGCTATTGGGAACCCTGGCACTCTATTTTTTTTTTTTTATTTTTTCCACTTGCTCCTCCCCCAGCACTGGTTTTCGCCACTGATGGGAGGGGGAGTTGAAGGTCAGGTGCCTCTAGTTTTCCCCCATCTTTATGCAGGCTCTCTCTGATAATCTCTCCCCTGGAAAGCCTAGGAGAGATTTTATGCAAATTCCCCAATGTATGGGAGATGAGCTGAGTAACACACCTGTTTTATTGTTGCAATCTGTAGGAGAGTGGCTGCAGTTACTTCAGATCTCCAAGATGGTGGCCGTTGGTTTCCTTGGAGGAGTTTCCATTGTGGGGGATAGAACTGTAATGCTTCTTTCACCATCTGAAATCCTGAACTCAGCCCAGGGCTCAGTGGGGGCTCTACCGGCAGGATTCCACAGAATCCGCATCAACATTTCTCCCTGCTTATTGGTCACATCTCGCTGGTGCCCTGCCGTCTGTAGCCACTGGGAGGGCCCTGCGGATCAGTCATACCGGATCTCCAGTCGCACAGTTGGCTCATGTTTGAGACTCAATTACTGGACCTCAGTGCTAGAAATCATTCTTCTAGGTTTCGGTGCACCCCCATTTTGCTGTAAGTTCCTAACAAGATAGTTTTTTTTTGTCGTTCTAACACGTTATTCATGTGTGCAGTGGCACGGTACACTGGGTGTGATGCACTCTATTCGCGGCCATCTTGCAATGACGAAATATTATGATTTCTATGCACCATTTACTGAAGTTAGTTTTCAGTATTAGGAAACAAATATGTATTTCAGGTGGATGAATATTTCTGAGAATAATCTTGTGAAAAGTTGATTATAAATCCACATACATGAATATGAATGATTTTACGGAGTGTATAATAAGACACATACATTTCATATATTGAAAAATCTGGAGAGTGTATATATATATATATATATATATATATATATATATATATATACACACACACAAACACACACACACACAGACATTAAAAAGTAGCAATACATATGCCAATCAAAATTCATCATGAAATATATATCATCCACATATCCAAAAAAATACATTTTACTAAAAATGGATTTAGGTATAATGTTGTTCAACTAGGAAGCTCACCCATAGGTTGAATTTTCAGTTCCAACAGCATTTAGGAGGAGTGATCTCTTCTCACAGTTTGTATCTGCCAAGTCAGCCACCTCAGAAAAATGTACGTGTGATACCAGGAATGATTCTATATGTGCATATAAAAATACATGTGCTGAATAGGCTACAGAGAAAGGGAGACAGTTATTCACATATTTGTTAACTTTAAAAACACATGGAGAACTATTTCAATAAACATTGACTATATTTATAACTCCTACCCTATATAATGCAAAAAGGAAGTCCAACTATACACCATGCCTCCTCTGAACTGCTTGTATTTCTATTCTGTTTAGGTTACGATTCTCCATCATATTAGGATTAGTAGTCAGAGTCTAGTAGGGTGTGGGTTAGTGTCAGAGATTCAGTATTTCGAATGGAAAATAGGAAAATAAACCCAATGTGTATGCAAATGTGTGCTATACAAAAACCTTCCCACTCTCTTCCAGAACAATGCCTTGATATTACCCTCGCCCAAAGTAATGCACAATTAGAGGAGAAGAGTTGAAAATCTGTGAATACATATCTGGAATGGAATATGCTCAGGAGTTCACAAACTTGGAGGTGGTAGAGGAGTTTCCAAAAGTAAGGGACAGGGTAAACACTCAACAAACATGGAGCTCTGCTGGCCTAAAGACTTCTTGAGAAACTGCCTCTGAGTTTGGGCACTTGAAATATATGTTGTTGTCAAGAGCTTCAGCTTCCTTTCTAGTGAGACAATCAAAGCTGGGTCTGCATCTATGTGTCCTGGAGGACATGGTATCTTATTTTCCAATGAACATGAGGCAGCAATGCTAAATTCTCACTTTGTAGGTAAACTGTGGCAACTGGTGGCTAAGTGTCTCTCCGTGTGGACTGTGAAGCCATTTGGTCATCCTCTACTTTTCCTGGTGTTTCTTGCTGCTGCACTGGGAGTTTGGTATTTGCTTCATGAAATACAAGGAGTTCAGCTGGGACACAGTGCTGGAGGGAGTTCTGTCACATGGGGTTGGTCACGGTCTGCAGGAGAATGCACCAATCAGGCTTCTATCCCACATAGCTTGCCCCCTTGACCATAGCAACCTGATTCTGAACATTTCCCTGAAACCTCTCCGTATAACAAGATGCCTTTACATATAAGGTTCTGCTGGCTGCACCATGTCAGTCACAAGCCATTTGGAAGCCAATGGGAGATCCACATGGCCCCTACACAGATGTTTTATCACACACCTGCCCACCACTGCTCTATGCCCACTACTCAGCAGGCTCCAACTTACTGGCATCTCTGTTCTACACCATTTTCATGAAACCCAGTCAATCAACGCACTGTCTGGTATACTCATGATCAGCAACTGGACAACCAAAGATTCTCCAGTGCCAACTTGTCATGAAAATTTCAAAAATTCCATGGCATTTATCTAGCCATTTTTCAAGGATGAAGGTGGAGGCACTATGATTTTCAGTTCATTCAGGAACCATTAAATGTTGAGGAAGCTCATTTCAATGAAAGCTCTGGAGAACACTCACAGGCAAGGCTTCCCAAAGAGTGGCCAAAAGGTCACATGAAGCCAGGCCCATTGAGGTCTACAATGTGAGATCCATGTGTGTTTTGACTCTCAACTATGGCTGCCAAGTCTTTCAGAATAAAATCATGTGATATCCTGGCTGAGATTCCCCGTGCCTTGTGGAAAGACTTCCTTGGCACAGATTTCAGTTCCCAAGGGCGACTCTCATGCATGGCCTCCTAAAATCCCAACACAACTCATGGCAATACTTCTATGAGGTCTGTTCCAGAAATCAGTCTCTAGGGAGAATCACACAAGAGTTCAAGCCCAGGTGGAGCCAGTCATCTTTTCCAACCACCAAACTAATTACCACAATTAAAACCAAACACACTTCCACATTTCCCTCATCTTCTTCCATATAGACACTCATCATAACCTCTGGCTGGAGGTTTCCATGAGGGGTGCAGCCCAAGACAGTGTCCAGAATAAGCTCCCTTGCCCCTCATTTGCCTAAAGTCAGGGTGGCCGTTACACCTTCCTCTGAACCAGGAGTGATCAAATAGGCCTGCCATTAATACTGCTCTGCTTCTCCAATTTGAGGACTACTGACTGTGGGTTTAGATTCACTTGATGGAGGTAAGGAACCTCACAGAGGAAGGTGAGACTTCATCCACAATGACTGATCTTTGTTCCATTTTGGTTTTTGATGCACACATGGGATCTTTCTTTAGATCCATCAGGTGCTGAGAATCTAAGCCACAGCCTCACACAGAGGAAGAGGATGATTCAGACACAACCCTTTCCAAAGCAATTAAGCAAAGAGCCCCAGGTGATGCCCATTCATTTCCATTTGAAAACTGTTTTCTTCAGGCTTCACAAAGGAGTGGCCTGAGGTAAAGACCTTCCTGAAATTCAGGGCAACAGAACAATAGGTAAGCAAAAGGCCCAAAGCAGGGTTTCTCCACTGAGACTTTCCTGGTCACACTGATATCTGAGTTTTCTGAGATGCTCGCCATTCCCTTCAGCTATCCAGTACCTGGCCATATCACAGAGCTTGTAGGTGGTACATATCTTGGACACAAAAACATGAGCCTATTCTGGAGAATGGCCAGAATTCAGGAAGAAAACAGGAACTTAGGAAGTTAGTAGGTGTTGCTCATCCATAAGGCAAGCCACAGTCCATTCATCAATTAGGCAGGATGAATGCTGGGAAGCTTTCTACTAGACAGGACACATCCATTGATGCATTCTCTTTTCTAATGTCCACAACCATGAACAGAGTGGGATACACAGACATCGAAGCACTCTCCTTGTCAAACGACTTACTAGAAACAGTTCACTCCAATCCAAACAAACTGCCTTTCCTACCTATTCTCAGAACATGAGACAAAACCACAAACTCACACCCACACCCACAAAGGCACCTCCTTATCACAAGTAAGTCTGTGACTATCCGGAGTGTCCTCTGACTGGTGGGCCATACTATGTTCCCCCGAAATGGCCTGTCCTGACTCAGATCTGGTCTCCTTGGCCAACTCTGTGAAGTTGTCAGGAGCCAGCAGTGAAGCAATACCTTCTTTCTCAGGAAAGGCCCCTCTGCAGAGCTCTTCTGGCATTTGGCAATCCTCATATCAGTAGGTACCAAGGAAGACTGACTCTGTCCTTGGTAAATCCAAACAAGTGAGACCACTGGGACTCGGAGTGGGACTGGCTCTGGGTGCCTGGCTTCCTGGATCCCATGTTCAGAGAGTTCCATCACCAAGGAAGTGAGGTGAGGTCACATCCTTCAGGAACTGAATGAGGTCACTGCTTGGCAACCACTTTGTCCTAACAGTTGCTTCAAGGGTCCCATGAAATGAAGGCTGTCCCTACTTCCTGTGACACTTTCACAAGTTAGAATGGTATATCAACCATAGGCACCTGGGAACAGCTCTCCACACAGGCATGGTTTGATCAATCTTATCTACATTAAGAAAGGAGAGGCTTATTCAGACACATCCCTTCATACTGACCAGGTTGTTTGCCATGGAAGATGACTTTTGCTCTCTTAGGTCCTTCATAGCTGCCTGCAACTTCTCCAGGGTATCATTTATGCATGGACCTTTGATGTTCTCAGCAGGTGGAAGATCCGCTATATTACTGTATTGTAAGACAAACTCTGTCCCGGCTCTTCTGTAAAGTTAGTTTGATGGAACAGTGTATGGTTAGGGTAATAACAGGTTCGATTTGGGTTAGGAATCATACTGAGGAATGAACAATGGTATTGGGAACTTGCTATATTTACAAGAATATATTGGTGAAATATAAGTATGAAAACAGAAATCTGAATAATATTTGAATCCAAGAAGGGCATTGGGCTGTTGATTGGGATACTTAGCTTTGAATTATGCTCTGCACAGATGTCTCAGATAAATCGATATACAATGGCATAGGACCTTGTACCTTGGATGATTGATTGTTGAAGAGATCATCCATTCAAAAAGGGATAGTAGGTAGGATTAGGAAGATATTTTGTAGGTTTAGAAAAAAGAGTGAGTATAGGATTTGGACCAAAAGTTCTTTAGCAATAGGCTTTCAGATAGAGAGTGAATGTAAATGTCAGCACATGTGAAGAGTCAGTCACAATTATGAACTCGGGAAAATATGTAGGAAAGCAGATATCAATAGAGACATTACGAAATCAGGCAAAGTATAAAGTGAGTGATAGGATTAGTCATTTTCAACAGGGTTGAGGTTGAATATATAATCTTAGGAAGAAACAAATATGTAGTCACCAATAGGATTGATTTGAGAGCATTAGGCAACCTGGACATGGATGTTTTTAGTAATCGATGCTCACTTTCCATTTAGGCTTTGGTGAAAGGTTAATAAAATAGGTACTTGTCACTTCCTGTTTTTCTGTATGCTTAACAAAACACTCTTGAAATCTTGAGGACTGTTTGCTAATCTTGTTCCCTAGATGTGCTGTACCCAACTGCAAAACTGCAGAATGTACTCCCTCACCCGTTTGCAGGCAAACTGCCCACTCACCCTGACCCATCAATAAACTTCCCTCCCTGCCCTCTCCAAGGAAAGTATATAAGCTCTGCTTAAGCTGTTCTCATTGCTCTCTGCTCTATTCAAGTGAGCTCTGAGCCCCAGAATGCTGGACTCCCAATAAACCCGTTACTGTTGCATGAGACATTCTCTTGGTGGTCTCTTCCTCTGATGCTCGCCCGAGCTTTACATCTTGAGTACCCAGTGAGATCCGGCAGCAGAGGACGAAAGATCCCCAATGGGCTCCTTTCAGGGTAAGTAAGGCGCCTCTTTCTGGTTTCAGGTTTCAGGTTAGGGCTTGGCAAAATGGCTATCGGTGATGAGTCTTAGCTCTCTCTGATGGTGGCTGACAGACGTATCACAGAGTCACAGGCCACGTCCCTGGGGGACGCCCCAAAGGACTCAGGAAATCGAGGAACAATAGTCTCCTTGACTCAGTGATATTTTGTTTAGGATTCGGTATTGCCAGCCTATCAGATTTTGCTGGCTACTCAATCCTGGTCTCAGTATTGGACGTCCATTGCCTGTCTTTATTGTCTTGTCTTGTCTGTGTAGTGTGTCGTTGCTTTCACTGTTTGTGTATCTCTCATTATGGGACAGAGGACTTCAATGCCTCTGTCCCTGACCCTTGATCAGTGGACCAAAGTCCACTTAAGGACCCAGAATCTTTCTTTTTCAGTAAAACGCCGGACCTGGCAGACTCTCTGTGCCTCAAAATGACCCAACATTGGAGTCGGATGGCCCCCAGAAGGATGTTTCTACTTCCCACTAATTTGAAAAGTCAGAGATATTGTCTTTCAGCTGGGGCCACATAGCCATCCTGATCAATAGCCATATATCTTAAATTGGCAGGACCTCTGCAAATCTCATCCTCCATGGGTGAAGCCGTTCCTTGTCCCTGTCCCCGCTACTACTGCTTCCCCCATGATTCTATCTCTCAAACCCTCTGCTCCTCCTCCTCCACCCTCTGTTCTCCCTGAGTCTCAAGACTCTACTGGACTCTCCTCCCCCTTCTTATCCCCTGCCCTCATCCCCCAACCCCCAACAACCTCTAAGTGATTCCGCTGCTGCTGACTCAGCCTCTCCGCCATTGGAGGAAGCTAGGCCAGCCCAGCACCCTCCAGATGACTACCCCGTGGCACACACAGCCCCTCCTTTCTGGTGGAAGCTGGCCTGGCTAAAAGAACTCAAAGAACTCCGTGGCGTTTTCACACCTGCCTACTTGGGATGACTGCCAATTAATCCTAGGGACTCTCTTCATGACAGAGGAACGAGACAGAAACCTCCTGGAAGCTAGAAAAAAATATCCTCGGACCAGATGAGAGACTGACACAACTTCCCAACATAATCCAAGCTGGCTTCCCCTTCTTGAACTGACCCAACTGGGACCCCAACACCTTTGAAGGTAGGGAGCATCTGTCCACTTATTGCCAGGCCCTAATAGTGGGTTTCCAAGTGGCCACTAGGCAACCAACCAATTTGGCCAAGGTAAGAGAGATTATTCAAGGGCCTGATGAATATCCCTCTATGTTTCTAGAGAGAATTATGGAGGCATATAGGAGATATACTCCTTTCGATCCTCAGGCAGAGGATCAAAAGGCATCTGTCATGATGGCCTTCATTGGGCAAGCTGCCCTGGATATTAAAAGAAAGTTACAATGCTTAGATGGATTACAAGATATGACTTTGAGAGATTTAGTCAGAGAAGCTGAGAAAGTATACTATAAGAGAGAAACAGAGAGAAAGATAGGGAGCAAAGGGGGATGAGATATGCAAAAGACAGACTAAGGCATTGACTAAGGTCCTGGTCACAACAATAAATAGGCCATAAATTAAGAAACAGGGAGAAAGGAAGGGATACCTGAGGCCACCCCTGGCCTCAGATCACTGTGTCTACTGTAAAGAAAAAGGACATTGGGCCAAAGAGTGCCCTAGAAATAGACAGCGACGCCAGCCAGCCATTCTGACTCTGGAGGATGACTAAGAAAGTCGGGGCTCAGATCCCCTCCCCGGGTTCAGGGTAACTTTTGAAGTGCAGGGGACCCCAATAAACTTTGAAGTGGATACAGGGACAATATACTCAGCCCTTAAGGCCCCATTGGGCCCTCTATCAAATAAAAGGTCTCTAGTTCAAAGGGCTAACGGCAGTAAATATCAGACTTAGACAACTAAGAGGACCATGGACATGGGGAAAAGAAAAATCCATCACTCCTTCCTAGTAATCCCAGAATGCCTGGCCCCATTGATGGGAAGAGATCTGCTCACCAAGCTCTGGGCCAAAACATCTTTTAACCCTGAAGGCCCCAAAATGAAACTTCTAAATCCTTCAGTAAAAACTCCTATAGTCATGGCTTTAAATATGTCAGTAGAAGATGAACAGCAACTCTTCACACCCCCCAAGACTGATCAAACAGGCAAGCTACCCCAGAAATGAATTACAGATTACCCAGATGCCTGGGCAAAAACTGCTAGGTTAGGCCTAGCAGTGAAACCATCTCCAATAACAGTGGAGTTAAAAACTTCAGCCTCCCCAATCAATGTCAAACAATATCCTCTGAGCAAAAAAGCTAAAGATGGGATAAGGCCCCATATTCAGAAATATCCGGCCTTAGAGGTCCTAAGGCCCTGTTAATTGGCCTGGAACAATCCCGTGCTAACAGTAAAAATCGCCAGGAACCGGGGATAATCGCCCCATTACAGACCTAAGAGAGATCAACAACAGAGTGCAGGACATTCACCCCACGGTACCTAATCGATACAATCTGCTTATCACTCTGAACCCTGAGCGGAAATGGTATACTGTTCTGGACTTAAAAGATGCTTTCTTTTGCTTGCCTCTGCATAAAGATAGTCAGTTGCTGTTTGCTTGTGAGTGGGTAGACCCAGAAACCGGAACGTCTAGTCAACTAACTTGGACTAGACTCCCACAGGGGTTCAAAAACTCCCCCACTCTCTTTGATGAAGCCCTCCACAGAGATCTCAACAACTTCAGAACTACACACCCCAAAGTCACCCAGCTTCAATACGTGGATGACCTGCTACTGGCAGCCAACACCAAGGAAAACTGTGAGTCTGATACCCAAGCATTATTATATGAGCTTGCTCAACTCAGGTATATAGCTTCTGCCAAAAAGGCCCAAATTTGCCAGCAAGAAGTAATCTTCCTGGGCTATTCCCTTAGGGGCGGTAAATGATGGCTCACTGAGCCCAGAAAACAAACGGTTGTGCAGGTACCACCCCCATCTAACAGCAGACAACACAGAGTGTTTCTTGGGACTGCTGGGTTTTGCAGGTTATGGATTCCTGTGTCTGCGTCCTTAACTTCTCCTTTATACCCGCTGTTAAAGGGAGATGCCCAATTCCAATGGACCCCTGAGAACCAGCAAGCTTTTGATAACATCTAAAGACACTGATACTGAACTCCTCAACTTCACTGAGCCAAGCCTGCAATTTCAGAAAGCCCTACACTACGTTAAAAATGTACATCAATTCACTCATCTTGGTTCAAAGAAACTGCAGGCATTCCTGAAGGATCAAGAACAGAGTTTTTGACTAACCGACTCAAAGCAAAAGGAAATATCTGAATGGGTAACAAAATCCTGTCGGGTCTGTCAATAGGTTAATTCTTACCCTTCCAATCTTCCTGCAGGAAAGCACCTATGAGGAACCAGACCAGGACAATTCTGGGAAGTGGACTTTACTGAATTTAAGCCAGCAAGGTATGGACTATTTCCTAGTCTTTGCAGATGCATTTTCAGGATGGATTGAAGCCTTCCCCACAAAAAAAGGCACAAATGGTGTTCAAGAAGATCCTGAAAGATATTTTTCCAAGATACGGCCTGCCTAAGGTAATAGGGTCTGATAATGGACCGGCGTTCATGGCCCAGGTAAGTCAGGGGTTAGCCAGGACCCTGGGGATTAATTGGAAGTTACATTGTGCTTAAAGACCCCAGAGCTCAGGACAGGTAAAAAAAACTAAAAGGAACAATTAAAGAGACCTTAACAAAATTAAGCTTAGAGAGCGGCATAAAAGATAGGACTATGCTCCTGCCTTATGCACTGTTTCATGCAAGAAATACTCCCTCTGTTTCTTTGTGTAACCTCACCCCCTATGAAATTCTCTATGGGGCCCCTCCTCCAGTAAGGGACCTAACCCCAACTGTAAGACCTAACGATCCCTTCCAAACCCCCTTGCTTGACAGACTTAAAGCTCTTGAAAGAACTCAGTGATACCTGTGGAAACAGCTGGCCACTGCCTACCAACCTGGTGAAGAGGGGACTCAACATCGATATCAAGTAAGAGACTTCATCTACATAAGATGACATCAGGTGTCATTCCTGGAACCCCGCTGGACAGGACCATACCAGGTGCTACTTATAACACCTACAGTGGTAAAGGTAGACGGAATCACTTCCTGGATCCTAATTCTCATCTCAACCTGCGGCCTATCCAGACTCTGGCTGGAAACCTGAAAAGACTGGTAACCCTTTCAAATTGCATATTCACCATGTGGATAAGGCTATAGACTCTCCCCTTGGCCACCAGTAGTCCTAACCCTCATCAGCCCATTCAGCAGTGATGGCTGATCACAAATCCTACTAGACAAGAAGTATCATCTATCTTGCATACAGCCCCCTTAGGGACCTGGTGGCCATCTCTCCACCCAGACATTTGTCAGCTGGCAATAGGTCTTTCCTATTGGGATATCCCTGATGAAGAGGATCCCAATAAAATTCCATTAAATCCCTTCCATACCATAGATAATGGAAACAAACATTATGGATGTAGGGACATGCGAGCCAGATGCAGGTTGGCTAGCCTAGATTACTATGTTTGCCCGGCGGACTATCAAAGCCACAAAGAGCCACGGCTTTGTGGGGGAAAAGAAGACTTCTTCTGTAAATAATGGGGATGTGAGCACACAGGGGCTGCCTGGTGAAACCCAAACTCCTCATCAAATTCAGTACACAGCATTGGCCATATTACCAATTAGACAACAAAACCGATGGCCCCCAGAGTTGTCTCTAGATCCTCAAATTCTGCGTGACCTTTTCAACTTCTGCAAGTGCTCAAAAGGGTGGAAGGAAATTCCCCTATGTGTAGGCCTTTTCCCTCCTTTGCTCACATCCTGAACTATGCTTCTCCAATAGATCCTCACCCTCAGCCTTCTGCTCCAGACTCTCTGCTGTCACTCCCACATCAGCAACCTGATTTCTCCCCTCCAATTACTAGATCAAAAACCCAAACCTCTGCCGGTTCTCAGACCATTGCCCCTTGCTGAGGTAGCAGGTACAGAGGTACCCCTCAACCCAGTCACTCCTCTCTTCTCCTGTCAGTGCCCACACCGGGTCCCACCAGGTCCTCTTACCAGCTAACCCAAAGCTCAAACCAGCTGAGGAGTGCCCTCAGATGCCTATCCAAGATGTAATGAAAATGGCCTTTAAAGTTGCTTTGTCATCACTGAAAACAGGCTACTAAGAATTTAAAGTCCCTCACAGGCTTTTTGGGATACTCACTCCCGTGTTCCCTACTGCTCTACCTGTCCTACTGCTTAAGTTTTTGTTGCCAGGAAAATCCCAAACCTGTTTCCCATTATTATTTTATATCTCTGTTTCTTCATTCTCAGATCCACGGACTGCTCTCACCCCCCGCCTTCCCCATCTTCCCCTCTGTACCAGGCCCACAGAAAAATCTTAAATGACCTTCTCCAGAAGTCTTCCCCATGGCTGACTTTAGGACTTTCAGCAACAGAGTCCCTATAAAAGAGTTCAATGGAGATAAACTTCCTCTTTTCGTGTTGCTCTGTTCTACTTGGCCACAGGCTGGAAAAATCAGCACTCCTTACTAGTTTTTCACAAAATATGTGAACAAGGCCTCTGGCCTTGAGCTGGGGCTTCACAGAGATGGCTACATTTCTAAGATAAAGAAGTTACCAACTGGGCTCCATGGTAACAGCTGGCAGGGAGAAAAAAAAGAGAAGAAAAAAGCTCTCCCCCTCCCAGGTGTCCTTAAAAAGTTAACTTGCCCAGAGCAGAGGAAAAAAAAAAACAGAAACAAAAACTGCTTTTTGTGAACTTCTGCAAACTGTGAATTTCTGAGTCCCTTCCCTTACATGTTGGGTAAAAAATTCTGAAACTACCTAAACTTGGGGTTCAGGGGATTAATTGATTACAACAGAAGAAATGCCCTCTAAATCCAGTTGCAACCAAATAGGACTGTTTCCCTGTCTTCGGTGCTATCTTAGGTGCCTTGCCTTGTCCGTCCCTACAACAGTATAATTCTACATACTTAAACATTGTTTATGTTTTCATAAAATGGTCAACAGATGTGATTAATTATGTAATGGTGCAGATGTTTCCCAGAGTGCTCTATCATGAAGCAGGTACATTTAAAGATCAAATAGAGGGGCATACAACCCGGTTCTGCCGGGAACCTGTATCCCCCACTTTAGCCATCCTATTAGGAATAGGAGTTGCTGCACGGGTGGGCATAGGAACCACTGCCCTTGTCCATGGGACACAACAAATGACCCAATTAGAAGCAGCAATAGACCAAAACTTAAAGATATTAAAAACCTCCATCACAGCTTTACAGGAATCTTTAACCTCTCTCTCTGAAGTTGTTTTGCAGAACAGGTGAGGGTTTGACCTCCTCTTCATGAGAGAAGGGGCCTTTGTCCTGCATTGAGGGAAGAATGTTGTTTTTATGCCGACCATACTGGAGTTGTAAAAGAATCTATGATTAAATTAAGAAGATGCCTTGAAGAGCATCAATAAGACAGAGAGGCAGCAAAAGGGTGGTTTTAGTCTTGGTTCACACAGTCCCACTGGTTAACTATGCTTTTATCAGCCCTGGCTGGTCCATTAATAATCCTCATGTTATTGCTAACTGTAGGACCCTGTTTGCTCAACCGTGTAGTTTCCTTTCTCCAAGCTCAAATTGGACAAGTTAAACTTATGGTAATCAGAAAACAATATACCACACTAGCAGACATAAAATGTGACACCCCCAATGATCACTTTTATGATTAAACGTAACCAAAAGAAGAAGTGGGGAATGAAAGTTAATAAAATAGGTACTTGTCACTTCCAGTTTTTCGGTATGCTTAACAAAACACTGATGATATCTTGAGAACTGTTTGCTAATCTTGTTCCCTAGATGTGCTGTACCCAACTGCAAAACTGCAGAATGTACTCCCTCACCAGTTTGCACGCAAACTGCCCACTCGCCCTGACCCATCAATAATCTTCCCTCCCTGCCCTCTCCAAGGAAAGTACATAAGCTCTGCTTAAGCTGTTCTCAGGGTTCTCTGCTCTATTCAAGGGAGCTCTGAGCCCCAGCATGCTGGACCCCCATAAACTCTTGGCTGTTGCATGAGACAGTCTCTGGTGGTCTCTTCCTCCGATGCTCGCCTGACCTTTACATTGGTAAAATAATAAGTATGACATTTGCTTTTTGTGTCCTGAATATTACTGTGATAAAATGTATATGTAGATAAGGTGACTTGAGTATTTCTTCCACCATTTCTGGGAGCAATATTTTGAAGATGTATAAATTAGTATTGGGGGTACAAATAGGTGTACCATGTGTCTATGAATATAGAGATAATGCATGAATAGACCATACTGTGAATAAATAATATAATGGGTTCCACCTTTAAATAATGGATTCAATTGGTATCTGAAAATATACAGGAAATATTATATTGATATACATATATTCATTCCAACAAGTTATACATCTAATGGTAATATTAGGATTCTCCAATTTGAGTCCTACTGACTGTGGGGTTTAGATTCCTTTTGTGAATTGGAGGCATGAGAAAACCCAAGCACTATTGGCAAGCCAATGCAGGGCTTTGAAGAACCCATTTGACCCAAAGTATCCCTATTCTTACTTGATGGAGGTCAGTACCCTAACAGAGGAAAGCAAGAGACTTCATCCACAATGACTGCTCTTTTGGCCATTTTGGTTTTGGATGCACACATGGGATCTTTCTTTAGATCCATCAGGTGCTTAGAATCTAAGCCACAGCCTCACACAGGGCCAAGAGGCGGATTCAGACACATCCCTTTCCAAAGCAATTAAGCAAAGAGCCACAGGAGATGCACATTCATTTCCATTTGAAAACTATTTTATTCAGGCTTTATCATGAAGAGTGTGTGAGTTTTGCTAAAAAAGTGATTATGGAAACTGAATATAATGTGTTTGGAATGAAGTCTCATGAAAAGACCAGTCAAGAAACCTGGAGGAATCCATGTGTTCTGAAGCAGGAAGTGATTGAAAGTGAAACAAATGCCTATAAGTTTGCAAACTTGTGGATGAAATATATATCCTATGGTGTGCATAAATTGAAGAAATAGTAATGTACCAGTGTTGAATAAAAATGAACCTCAAAATACACATCATGTCCCATAGGAATCTACTTGCATTGATGTTAAACTGGGTCAGTTACTGTAGAAATATTAGTATTTGTAGGCAACATTAACTGAAGTTTTCAGTACTGGAAACAAATATGTATTTCAGGTGGATGAATATTTCTGAGAATAATCTTGTGAAAAGTTGATTATAAATCCATATACATGAACATGAATGAATTTAGGGAGTGTATATAAGACACATATATTTCATATTTTGAAAAATCTGGAGAGTATATATATATATATATATATATATATATATACACACACACACACATACACACAAAACATACACACACAGACATTAAATTAGCAATGTATATGCCAATCGAAATTTATCATGAAATATATATCATCCACAGATGCAAAAATATTTCTTTTACTGAACATGGATTTATGTATAATGTTGTTCAACTAAGAAGCTCACCCATAGGTTGAATTTTCAAATGCAACATCGTTTAAGAGGAGTGATCACTTCTCACAAATTGTATTTGCCAAATCAGCCACCTAACAAGAATGTACATGTGATACCAGGTAGGATTCTATATGTGCCTTTAAAAATACATGTGCTGAATAGGATACAGTGAAAGGGAGACAGGAATTCACATATTTGATAAACTTAAAAACACATGGAGATCTATTTCAATTAAAAATTAACTAGATTTATAACACCTACCATTAATCATGCAAAAGACAAGTCCAACTATACACCATGATTCCTCTGAACTGCTTGTATTCCTATTCTGTTTGAGTTATTTTTCTCCATCATATTAGGAGTAGTATTCAGAGTGTATTAGGGTATGTGTTAGTGTCAGGGATTCAGTAATTCGAATGGAAAATTGGAAAATGAATCCAATGTGTATGCAAATATGGGCTACACAAAAATGTTCACACTCTCATGCAGAACATTGCCTTGACATTACATTCATTCCAAGTAAGACACAATTAGAGGAGAAAAGTTAGAAAATCTGTGAATACATATCAGGAATGAAAAATGCTCAGGAGTTCACAAACTTGGAGGTGGTAGAGGAGTTTTCAAAAGTAAGGGAAAGGGTAAACACTCCACAAACTTGGAGCTCTGCTGGTGTAAAGACTTCTTGAAAAACTTCCTCTAAGGTTGGGCACTTAAAATATATGTTGTTGTCAGGAGCTTTAGCTTCCTTTGTTGTGAGACCATCAAATATGGGTGTGCAACTATGTGACCTGGAGGACATTGTTACTAATTTTCCAATGAACATTAGGCAGCAGTGCTGAATACTCTCTTTGTAGTTAAACTATGGCCACTGGTGTGTAAGTGTCTCCCCATGTGGACTGTGAAGCCATTTGGTCATCCTCCAATTTTCGTGGTGTTTCTTGCTGGTGCACTGGGAGTTTGGTATTTGCTTCATGAAATACAGGAGTTCAACTGGGACACAGTGCTGGAGGGAGTTCTGTCACATGTGGAGGGTCACAGTCTGCATGAGAATGTACCAACCAGGATTCTATCCCACATAGCTTGCCCCCTTGTCCATAGCAACCTGATTCTGAACATTGCCCTGAAACTACTCTATATAAAATGATGCCTTTACATAGAAGGGTCTGCTGGCTGTACCATGTCAGTCACAAGCCATTTGGAAGCCCATGGCAGATCCACATGGCCCGTCCACACATGTTTTATCACACACCTTCACACCACTGCTCTAGGCCCACTAATGAGCAGACGCCAAATTACTGACATCACAGTTCTACACAATTTTCATGAAACCCAGTAAGTCAAGGCACTGTCTGGTACACTCATGATCAGCAACAGGACATCCAAAAGATCTCCAGTGCCACCTGGTCATGGGAATTTCAAAAATTTCATGGTATTTATCAAGCCATTTGTTGAGGATTATGTTGGAGGCTATGTGGGTTTCAATTCATTCAGGAACCATTAAATGTTGAGGAAGCTCATTTCAATGAAAGCTATAGAGAACACTCACAGGCAAGGCTTCCCAAAGAGTGGCCAAAAGGTCAAATGAAGCCAGGCCCATTGAGGTCCACAATGTGAGGTCCATGTGTGTTTTGACTTCCTAATGTGTTGGCCTGAGGCAAACACCTTCCTGACATTCAGGGCAACAGAACAATATGTAAGCACAACGCCCAAAGCAGGGTTTCTCCACTGAGACATTCCTGGTCACACTGCTATCTGAGTTTTCTGAGATGCTTGCCATTCCCTTCAGCTATCCAGTACATGGCCATGTCACAGACCTTGGAGGTGGTACATATCTTGGACACAAAACCATGAGTCTATTCTGGAGAGTAGACAGAATTCAAGAAGAATACAGGAACTTATGAAGATATTAGGTGTTGCCCATCAATAAGGCATGCCGCAGTCCATTAATAAATTGGGCAGGATGAATGCTGGGAAGCTTTCTACTAGACAGGACACATCCATTGATGCATTCTCTTTTCTGATGTCTACAACCAATAACAGAGTGGGGTACACAGACATAGAAACACTCGCATTGTCAAAGGACTTACTAGAATCAGTTCACTCCAAACCAAACAAACCGCCTTTCCTACCTATTCTCAGAACAAGAGACAAAACCACAAACACCACCCAAACCCACAAATTCAACTCCTTCCCCCAAGTAGGTCTGTGACTATCCGGAGTGTCCTCTGACTGGTGGGCCATACTGTATTCCTCCGAAATGGCCTGTCCTGGCTCAGATCTGGTCACCTTGGCCAACTCTGTGAAGTTGTCAGGAGCCAGTGTTGAGCCAATACCTGCTTTCTCAGGAAAGGCCCCTCTTCAGAGCACTCCTGGCATTTGGCCATCCTCACATAAGTAGGTACCAAGAAAGAATGACTCTGTCCATGGTAAATCCAAACAAGTGAGACCACTGAGACTAGGACTTGGACTGGCTATGGGTGCCTGGCTTCCTGATACCAAGTTCAGAGAGTTCCATCACCAAGGAAGTGAGGCCAGGTCACTTCTGTCAGGAAGTGAATGAGGTCACTGCCTTGGCAACCACTTTGTCCTAACAGTTGCTTCCAAAGGTCCCATGAGATGGAGGCTGCCCCTACTTCCTGAGACACTTTCACAAGTTAGAAGGGTATACCAACTGTAGGCAGCATGGAACAGCTCTCCACAAAGACCTGGTTTTGTCCATCTTCTCTATATTAAGAAGAGAGAGTCTGATTCAGACACAACCCTTCATTCTGACCACGTTGTTTGCCATGGAAGATGGCTTTTGCTCTCTCAGGTCCTTCAGAGGTGCCTATATCTTCTCCAGGGATTATTTCTGCATGGAGCTTTGAGGTTCTCAGCAGATGGAAGATCCCCAGCATTCCTGTATTGTAACACCAACTCTGTCCCTGCTCTTCTGTAAAGTTAGATTGAGGTAACAGTGTATGGTTAGGGTAAATAATGTGTTCAATTAAAACCAAAACACTCCCACATGGCCCTCATATTCTTCCATATAGACACTCATCATAACCTCTGGCTGGAGGTTTCCATAAGGGGCACAGCCCAAGACAGTGTCCAAAATAAGTTCCCTTGCCCCTCATTTGCCTAAAGTCAGGGTTTCCTCGACACCCTTCCTGTGAACCAGGATTGATCAAATGGGCCTGCCATTAATACTGCTCTGTTTCTCCATTTTGAGGCCTACTGACTGTGAGGTATAGATTCTTTATTTGATTTGGAGTCATGTGAAAACACAAGCACCTCTGCCGGTCTTTGAAAAACTCATTTGACCAAAAGGATCCCTATTCTTACTTGAAGGAGGCAAGGAAACTAACAGAGGAAGCAAGAGACTTCATCCACAATGACTGAATTTTGCCAATTTGATTTTGGATGCACACATGGGATCTTTCTTTACATCCATCAGGAGATGAGAATCTAAGCCAGAGTCTCACACAGGGCCAACAGGCAGATTCAGACACATCCCTTTCCAAAGCAATTAAGCACAGAGCCACAGGTGATGCCCATTCATTTCCATTTGAAAGCAGTTTTCTTCAGGCTTCACAAACTGGTGGCCTGAGGCAAAGACCTTCCTGACATTCAGGTCAACAGAACAGTAGGTAAGCAAAAGGCACAAAGCAGGGTGTCTCTACTGAGACTTTACTGGTCACACTGATATCTGAGTTTTCTGAGATGCTCACCATTCCCTTCAGCTATCCAGTACATGGCCATGTCACAGAGCTCAGAGGTGGTACATATCTTGGACAAAAAAATATGAGCCTATTCTTGAGAGTGGCCAGAATTCAGGAAGAAAACAGGAACTAAGGAAAGTAGTAGGTGTTGCCCATTGATAAGGCAAGCCAGAGTCCATTCATAAATTGGGCAGGATGTGTGCTGGGATGCTTTCTACTAGACAGGACACATTCATTGATGCTTTCACTTTTCTAATATCTACAACCACGGACAAAGTGGGATACACAGACATAGAAACACTCGCCATGTCAAAAGACTTATAAAAAACATTCCACTCCAAACCAAACAAACTGCCTTTCCTACCTATTCTCAGAACATGAGACAAAACCACAAACTCACATCCACACCCACAAAGGCACCTCCTTTACCCAAGTAGGTCTGTAACTATCCAGAGTGTCCTCAGACAGATGGGCCATACTATGTTCCCCCGAAATGGCCTGTCCTGTCTCAGATCTGGTCTCCTTTACCAACTCTGTAAAGTTGTCAGGAGCCATCGGTGAGTCACTACCTGCTTTCTCAGGAAAGGCCCCTCTTCAGAGCTTTCCTGGCATTTAGCCATCCACACATCAGTATGTACCAAGAAAGACTGACTCTGTCCTTGGTAAATCCAAACAAGTGAACCTACTGGGACTGGTTTGGCTCTGGGTGCCTGGCTTCCTGGATACCAAGTTCAGAGAATTCCATCACCAAGGAAGTGAGGTAGGTCACTTCCTTCAGGAACTGAATGAGGTCACTGCCTTGGCAACCACTTTGTCCTAAAAGTTGCTTCCAAGAGTCCCATGAGATGGAGGCTGCCCCTACTTCCTGTGTCACATTCACAAGTTAGAATGGTATATCAACCATAGGCACATGTTAACAGCTCTCCACACAGGCCTGTTTGGTCCATATTCTCTACATTAAGAAGAGAGAGGATGATTCAGACACATCCCTTCATCCTGACCAGGTATTTTGCCAAAGAAGATGACTTTTGCTCTCTCAGGTCCTTCATAGCTGCCTACATCTTCTCCAGGGTTTTTTTCTGCATGGAACTTGAGGTTCTCAGCAGGTGGAAGATCCCCTACCTTCCTGTATTGTAAGACCAACTCTGTCCCTGCTCTTCCATAAAGTTAGATTGAGGGAACAGTGTATGGTTAGGGTTAATAACATGTTCGATTTTGGTTAGGAATCATTCTGCGGGATGAATAATGGTATTGGGAACATACGATATTTACAAGAATATATAGGTGTAATATAAGTATGAAAACATAAATCTAGGTAAGATTTGAAGCCCATATGGGCACTGGGCCCTTGATTGCGATACTTAGCTTTGAAATATTTCTGCAAAGATGTCTCAGATAAATTGATATACATTGGCATAGGACATTGTACCTTGGATGACTGAATGAGGAAGAGAACATCCAGTCAAAAAGGGATAGGACCAAAAGTTCTTTAGATATAGGGTTTTGGTTAGAGAGTGAATGTAAATGTCAGCATATGTGAAGAGTCAGTCACAGTGATGAACTGGGGAAAATGTGTAGGAAAGAAGATATCATTAGAGACTTTAAGAAATCAGGTAAAGTACAAAGTGAGTGATAGGATAAGATGTTTTTAACAGGGTTGAGGTTGAATATATACTCTTAGGAAGAAACAAATATGTAGTCACCAATAGGAATGATATTTGAGAGCATTAGGGAATCAGGACATTGATGTTGTTAGAAATCCATGCTCACATTCAATTTAGGCTTTGGTACAATCATAAGTGTGACCCTTACATTTTGTGTCAGGAATATTACTGTGATGAAATGTATACGTATATCAGGTGAGTAGAGTATTTCTTCCACCATTTCTGAAAGCAATATTTTAAGACTTATAAATTAGTATTGGGGACACAAGTACGTGTACCCTGTGCCTAGGAATATAGAGATGATGCCTTAATAGACCATACTGTGAATAAATAATATAACTGGTTCAAACTTTAAATAATGGATTGAATTGATATCTGAAAATATATAGGAAATCTTATATTGGTATACATACATTCATTCTAAACAGTTATACATCTAATGGTAATATTAGTGTTATGGTTTATCATGAAGAGTGTGTGAGTTTTGCTACAAAAATGATTATGTATGGTCCACGCCTGCATTGTAGGCGGACCTGCGACCCACTGGCAGAACAGGCCCAGAGGCCTGCAGAGGGGCAGAGCCACATCCCGCACCTGGGAGGGAGACTTTGCAAATATACAAGACCAATATAAATATATAGGGGGAAAATTCAATAGCACAACAGTCTCACCAAGTAGAAAGTAACACGAACAGTATGAAGAGACAAGGAAAGAAAGGACCACAAGCAATGCAGGTCAACTCAACGTTAGAAGAGGTAATAGCTGCAGCAGATGGAATGTCAGATAAAGAATTCAGGATATACATGCTTCAGATGATCTGGAGTGTCAAGGAAGACATCAGACAGCAAAATCAGACAATGAAAGATCACTTCAACAATGAATTACATAAACAAATCCAAGAAGCAAAAGATCAACTATACAGGGAGATAGAAGTTATAAAAAACAAACAAACAGAAATCCTAGAAAGGCAGGAAGCAATAAACCAACTTAAAAACTCAATTGAGAATACTACCAGCAGAGTAGAACACTTAGAAGATAGAACATCAGACAATGAAGATAAAGTATTTTAACTTGAAAAGAACATAGACAGCTCAGCAAGACTGTTAAGAAACCATGAGCAGAACATCCAAGAAATATGGGTTAACATCAAGAGACCAAATTTAAGAGTCTTTGGGATACAGGAAGGGACAGAGTTTCAAACCAAAGGAATGAGCAATCTATTCAATGAAATAATACGAGAAAACTTCCCAGACTTGAAGAATGAGACAGAATCCCAAAACCTAGAAGCCTACAGGACGCTGAATGTGCAAAATCATAAGAGACCCACACCTAGACACATTATAATGAAGATGCCCAACAAACAGAATAAGGAGAGAATTTTAATAGCTACAAGAGGAAGGAAGCAGATCACATTTAGGGGTAAGCCAATCAGGATAACAGCTGATCTTTCAACACAGACTCTGAAAGCTAGAAGATCCTGGAATAACATATTTCAAACACTGAAAGAAAATGGGTTCCAACCAAGAATTGTGTTTCCAGCGAAATTAAGCTTCAGGATGTAAGATGAAATTAAAACCTTCCACGATAAACAAAAGTTAAAAGAATTTGCAGCTAGAAAACCATCTCTTCAAAACATCCTTGGCAAAACATTACAGGAAGAGGAAATGGAAAATAACAATGAAAACCAACAGTGGGAGGTAGGACACTAAAGGGGGGGGAAATAATCAAAGAGGAAAACAAACCATGTTTAGTAACATAAATAAACAAATATGGCTGGAAGAACAACCCATATCTCAATAATAACCCTAAATGTTAATGGCTTAAACTCACCAATCAAGAGACACAGGCTAGTAGAATGGATCACAAAACAAGTCCCAACAATATGCTGCCTACAGGATACGCATTTGATAGGAAAAGACATACATAGGCTGAAGGTGAAAGGTTGGGAAAAATCATATCACTCATATGGACTTCGTAAACAAGCAGGAGTGTCCATACTCATATCAAATAAAATAGATTTCAAGCCCAAGTTAATCAAAAGGGATAAAGAGGGACACTACATACTGCTTAAGGGAACCATACACCAACAAGACATAACAATCATAAATATATATGCCCCAAACAATGGTGCAGCTATGTTCATCAAACAAACTCTTCTCAATTTCAAGAGTCTAATAGACCACCATACAATAATCATGGGATACTTCAACACACCTCTCTCGCCACTGGACAGATCTTCCAAACAAAAGTTGAATAAGGAAACTATAGAACTCAATAACACAATTAATAACCTAGACTTAATTGACATATATAGAATATACCACCCAACATCAAGCAGTTACACTTTTTTCTCAGCAGCACATGGATCCTTCTCAAAAATAGATCATAGATTATGTCACAGGGAAACTCTTAGACAATACAAAGGAGTAGAGATAATACCATGCATCCTATCTGATCATAATGGAATGGAACTGAAAATCAACAATAAAAGAAGGAAGAAAAAGAATATATCACTTGGAGAATGAACAATAGGTTACTGAATGATCAGTGGGTTATAGAAGACATCAAGGAGGAAATTAAAAAATTCTTAGAGATTAATGAAAACACTGACACAACATATCAGAATCTATGGGACACATTGAAAGCAGTTCTAAGAGGAAAATTCATTGCTTGGAGTTCATTCCTTAAAAAAAGAAAAAAACAACAAATAAATGATCTCATACTTCATCTCAAAATCCTAGAAAAAGAAGAGCAAAACAACAGCAAAAGAAGTAGAAGGCAAGAAATAATTAAAATCAAAGCTGAAATTAATGAAATCGAAACAAAAGAAACAATTGAAAAATTGACAAAACTAAAAGTTGGTTCTTTGAAAAAATAAACAAAATTGACAGACCATTAGCCATGCTAGCGAAGAGAAGAAGAGAGAGAACTCAAATTACTAGCATACGGGATGAAAAAGACAATATCACAACAGACACATCAGATATACAGAAGATAATCAAAAATTATTTTGAATCCTTATACTCCAATAAATTAGAAGATAGTGAAGGCATTGAAAATTTCTTAAGTCATATGATCTGCCCAGATTGAGTCAGGAGGATATAGACAACCCAAACAGACCAATATCAATTGAGTAAATAGAAGAAACCATCAAAAGACTACCAACTAAGAAAAGCCCAGGACCGGATGGGTACACAGCAGTTTTACAAAACCTTTAAAGAGGAACTAATACCAATACTTTTCAAGCTACTTCAGGAAATAGAAAAAGAGGGAGAACTTCCAAATTCATTCTACGAGGCCAACATCACCCTGATACCTAAACCAGACAAAGACACTTCAAAGAAAGAAAACTACAGACCAATATCTCTAATGAACCTAGATGCAAAAATCCTCAATAAAATTCTGGCAACTCGGATACAAAAACATATCAAAAAAATTGTGCACCATGATCAAGTAGGATTCATCCCTGGGATGCAAGGCTGGTTCAATATACGGAAATCAATAAATGTTATTGACCACATCAATAGACTTAAAAATAAGAAACATATGATCATCTCCATAGATGCGGAAAAAGCATTCGACAAAGTACAGCATGCCTTTATGTTCAAAACTCTAGAAAAACTAGGGATAACAGGAACATACCTCAATATTGTAAAAGTAATCTATGCTAAGCCTCAGGCTAGCATCATTCTGAATGGAGAAAAACTGAAGGCATTCCCTCTAAAATCTGGAACAAGACAGGGATGCCCTCTCTCACCACTTCTGTTCAACATAGTTCTCGAAACACTGGCCAGAGCAATTACACAGACAAAAGAAATTAAAGGCATCAAAATAGGAAAAGAATAACTTAAATTATCACTATTTGCAGATGACATGATTCTATACCTAGCAGACCCAAAAGGGTCTACAAAGAAACTATTAGAGCTAATGAATGAATTCAGCAAGGTGGCAGGATATAAAGTCAACACACATAAATCAAAGGCATTCCTGTATATCAGCGACAAATCATCTGAAATGGAAATGAGGACAACCACTCCATTCAAAATATCTTCAAAAAAAAAAATAAAATACTTGGGAATCAACCTAACAAAAGAGGTGAAAGACTTATACAATGAAAACTACAGAACCCTAAAGAGAGAAATAGAAGAAGATCTTAGAAGATGGAAAAATATACCCTGTTCATGGATAGGCAGAACTAACATCATCAAAATGGCGATATTACCAAAAGTTCTCTATAGGCTTAATGCAATGCCAATCAAAATCCCAATGGCATTTCTTGTAGAAATAGAGAAAGCAATCATGAAATTCATATGGAAAAACAAAAGACCCAGAATAGCAAAAACAATGCTAAGCAGGAAGTGTGAATCAGGCGGTATAGCGATACCTGACTTCAACTATACTAAAGAGCAATAGTAACAAAAACAGCATGGTACTGGTACCAAAACAGGCGGGTAGACCAATGGTGAAGAATAGAGGACTCAGAAACCAATCCACAAAACTACAACTACCTTATATTTGATAAAGGGGCTAAAAGCATGCAATGGAGGAAGGATAGCATCTTCAACAAATGGTGCTGGGAAAACTGGAAATCCATATGCAACAAAATGAAACTGAATCCCTTTCTCTCGCCATGCACAAAAGTTAATTCAAAATGGATCAAGGAGCTTGATATCAAATCAGAGACACGCCGTCTGATAGAAGAAAAAGTTGGCTACGATCTACATACTGTGGGGTCGGGCTCCAAATTCCTCAATAGGACACCCATAGCACAAAAGTTAATAACTAGAATCAACAAATGGGACTTACTCAAACTAAAAAGTTTTTTTCTCATCAAGAGAAACAATAAGAGAGGTAAATAGAGAGCCTACATCCTGGGAACAAATCTTTACTCCTCACACTTCAGATAGATCCCTAATATCCAGGGTATACAAAGAACTCAAAAAATTAGACAATAAGAGAACAAACAACCCAATCAACAAATGGGCCAAGGACCTGAACAGACACTTCTCAGAGGAGGACATACAATCAATCAACAAGTACATGAAAAAATGCTCACCATCTCTAGCAGTCAGAGAAATGCAAATCAAAACCACCCTAAGATACCATCTCACTCCAGTTAGATTGGCAGCCATTATGAAGTCAAACAACAACAAGTGCTGGCGAGGATGTGGGGAAAAGGGTACACTTGTACATTGCTGGTGGGACTGCAAATTGGTGCAGCCAATTTGGAAAGCAGTATGGAGATTTCTTGGAAAGCTGGGAATGGAGCCACCATTTGACCCAGCTATTCCCCTTCTCGGTCTATTCCCTAAAGACCTAAAAAGAGCATGCTACAGGGACACTGCTACATCGATGTTCATTGCAGCACAATTCACAATAGCAAGACTGTGGAACCAACCTAGATGCCCTTCAATAGATGAATGGATAAAAAAAATGTGGCATTTATACACAATGGAGTATTACTCTGCATTAAAAAATGACAAAATCATAGAATTTACAGGGAAATGGATGGCATTAGAGCAGATTATGCTAAGTGAAGCTAGCCAATCCCTAAAAAACAAATGCCAAATGTCTTCTTTGATATAAGGAGAGTAACTAAGAACAGAGTAGGGTCGAAGAGCATGAGAAGAAGATTAATATTAAACAGGGATGAGAGGTGGGAGGGAAAGGGAGAGAAAAGGGAAATTGCATGGAAATGGAAGGAGACCCTCAGAGTTATACAAAAGTACATACAAGAGGAAGTGAGGGGAAAGGGAAAAATAATACAAGGGGGACAAATGAATGCCAGTAGAGGGGGCAGAGAGAGAAAAGGGGAGGGGAGGGGAGGGGAGGGGCGATAGTAGAGGATAGGAAAGGCAGCAGAACACAACAGACACTAGTATGGCAATATGTAAATCAATGGATGTGTAACTGATGTAATTCTGCAATCTGTATATGGGGTAAAAATGGGAGCTCATAACCCACTTGAATCAAAGTGTGAAATATGATATATCAAGAACTATGTAATGTTTTGAACAGCCAACAATAAAAAATTAAAAAAAAATAAAATAAAATAAAATAAAATAAACCCATCCTCCCCCCCCAAAAAAAAAAAAAGAAAATAATGTGTTTGGAAAGAATCTCATGAAAAGAACACTCAAGAAACATGGAGGAATACATATGTTCTGAAGCAGGAAGCAATTGAAAGTGAACCAAATGCCTATAAATTTGTGGAATTGTGGATGAAAGGATATATCCTATAATGTCCATAAACTGAAGAAATAGTAATGTACCAGTGCTGAATAAAAATGAATTTCAAAATACACATCATGTCCCATAGGTGTCTACTTGCATTGATGTTAAACTGGGTCAGTTACTGTATAAATATTAGGATTTGTAAGCACCATTTACTGAATTTAGTTTTCAGTACTAGGAAATAAATATGTATTTCAGGTGGATGAATATTTCTGAGAATAATCTTGTGAAAAGTTGATTATAAATCCACATACACACATGCATGAATTTAGGGAGTGTATAATAAGACACATATATCATATTTTGGAAAACTTGAGAATAGATATCTATATCTATATAGTTAGATAGATGCATAGATATATAGATAGATAATTAGATAGATACACACATACACAGACATTAAAATGTAGCCATATATATGCCATTCGAAACTCATCATGAAATATATATCATCCACATATCCAAAAATATTCATTTTACTGAACATTCATTTATGCATAATATTGTTCATCTAGGAAATTCACCCTTAGGTTGAATTTCCAGTTCCATCAGTATTTAGAGGGAGTGGTCTCTTCTCACAATTTGTATCTTCCAAAAGAAGCGAGCTCACAAGAATGTACGTGTGGTATCAGGTAGAATTCTAAATATGCATAAAAAAATACACGTGATGAATAGGCTACAGAGAAAGGGAGACAGAAATTTACATATGTGTTAACTTTAAAAACTCATGGAGAAGTATTACAATTAAAAGTTGACTAGATTTATAACACATACCCTTGAAAAAGCAGAAGGCAAGTCCAAGTATACACCATGCCTCCTATGAAAGGCCTGCATATCTATTCTATTAGGTTTCTTTTTCTCCATCATATTAGGATTAGTAGTCAGAGTCTAGCAGTGTATGTGTTAGTGTCAGGGATTCAGTATTTAAAATGGAAAATACGAAAATGAATCTAATGTGTATGCAAATATGTGCTACACAAAAATCTTCCCATTGTCCTCCAGAACAATGCGTTGATATTTCCTTCGCTCCAAGTAAGACACAATTAATGGAGAAGAGTTTGAAAATCTGAGACTATATACCTGGAAAGGAAAATGCTCAGGAGTTCACAACCTTGGAGGCGGTACAGTAATTTCCAAAACTAAGGGACAGAGTAAACACTCCACAAACATGGAGATCTGGTGGCCTAATGAAATTTTGAGAAACTGCCTCTGAGTTTGGGCCCGTGAAATATTTGTTGTTGTCAGGAGCTTTAGCTTCCTTTGTAGTGAGACCATCAAAGCTGGGTCTGCATCTATGTGACCTGGAGGACATGGTATGTGATTTTCCAATAAACATGAGTCAACAGTGCTAAATTCTCTCTTTGTAGGTAAACTGTTGCCACCTGGGGCTAAGTGTCTCTCCATGTGGACTGTAAAGCCCTTTGGTCATGCTCCACTTTTCGTGGTGTTTCTTGCTGCTGCAATGGGATTTTGGTATTTTCTTCACGAAATACAAGGAGTTCAACTGGGACACAGTGCTGGAGGGAGTTCTGCCTGGTGTGGTTTGTCAGGGTCTTCAGGAGAATGTTCGAAACATGGGTCTCTTCCACATAGATTTCCCCCTTGACTATAGCAACCGGATTCTGAACATTGCCCTGAAACCTCTCAATAAAACAAGATGCCTTTACATATAAGGGTCTCCTTCCTGCACCATGTCAGTCACAAGTCTTTGGAAGACAATGGCAGATGCATGGGGTCCCACCACAGATATTTATTCACAAACTTATAGTCCACAGCTCTAAGCCCACTACTCAGGAGGCTCCAACTTACTGGCATCTCTGTTCTACACCATTTTCATGAAACCCAGTCAATCAAGGCACTGTCTTGTATACTCATGATCAGCAACAGGACATCCAACCATTCTCCAGTGCCACCCGGTCATGGGAATTTCAAAAATTTCATGGTATCTATCTAGCCAATTTTCAAGGATGAAGTTGGAGGCACTGTGGGTTTCAATTAATTCAGGAAGCATTAAATGGTGAGGAATCTCATTTCAATGAAACCTCTGGAGAACTCTCACAGGCAAGACTTCCCAAAGAGTGGCCAAAAGGTCACATGAAGCCAGGCCCATTGAGGTCTACAATGTGAGGTCCATGTGCGTTTTGACTCTCAACTATGGCTGCCAATCTTTCAGAATAAAATCATGTGATATCCTGGCTGAGATTCCCAGTGCTCTGTGGAAAGCCACCCTGGGCCTAGATCTCAGTTTCCTATAGTGAATCTCATACGTGGCCTCCTAAAATCCCAACACAATTCATGGCAGTACTTCTCTGAGGTCAGTTCCACAACACAGTCTCTAAGGGGAATCACAACAGAGTTCAAACCAGGTGGACCTAGGCATCTCTTCCAACTGCCACACAAATAACAACAATTAAAACCAAAACACTCCCACATGGCCCTCTTCTTCTTTTATAAAGACATTAATCATAACCTCTAGCTGGAGGTTTCCATGAGGGGCGCAGCCAAAGACAGTGTCAAAAATAATCTCCCTTCCCCTCCTTTGCCTAAAGTCAGGGTGGCCTGGACAACCTTCCTGTGAACCAGAAGTGATCAAATAGGCCTGCTGTTAATACTGCTCTGATTCTCAAATTTGAGGCCTACTGACTATAGGGTATAGATTCTTTGTGTGAATTGGAGCCATGAGAAAACTCAAGCACCTATTATCTAGCCTCTGCAGGGCTTTGAAGAACTCATTTGACACAAATGATCCCTATTCTTACTTGATGGAGGTCAGGAATCTTACAGAGGAAGGTGAGAGACTTCATCCACAATGACTGATCTTTTTTCCATTTTGGTTTTGAATGCACACATGGGATATTTCTTTAGATCCATCAGGTTCTGACAATATAAGCCACAGCCTCACACAGGGCCAAGAGGCTGATTCAGACATATCCCATTCAAAAGCAATTAAGCAAAGAGCCACAGGTGATGCCCATTCATTTCCCTTTGAAACCTGTTTTCTTCAGGCTTCACAAAGGGGTGGCCTGAGGCAAAGACTTTCCTGACATTCATGGCAACATAACAATAGGTAATCAAAAGGCTCAAAGCAGAGTTTCTCCACTGAGACTTTACTGGTCACACTGATATCTGAGTTTTCTGAGATGCTCGCCATTCCCTTCAGCTATCCAGTACATGGCCATATCACAGAGTTTGGAGGTGGTACATATCTTGGACACAAAACCCTGAGCCTATTCTGGAGAACAACCAGAATTCAGGAAGAATACAGGAACTTACCAAGATACTAGGTGTTGCCCATTGATAAGGCAAGCCTCAGTCCATTCCTAAATTGGGCAGGATGAATGCTGGGAAGCTTTCTACTAGACAGGACACACGCATTGAGGCATTCTGATTTCTAAAGTCTACAACCACTGAGACAGTGGGATACACAGACATAGAAACACTCGCCTTGTCAAACGACTTACTAGAAACAGTCCACTCCAAACCAAACAAACCACCTTTTTTACTATTCTCAGAACATGAGAAAAAACCACAAAACCAAACCCACACCCACAAATGCACCTCCTTCCCCCAAGTAGGTCTGTGACTATCTGGAGTGTCCTCTGACTGGTAGGCCATAGGATGTTCCCCAGAAATGGGCTTTCCTGTCTCAGATCTGGTCTCCTTGGTCAACTCTGTGAAGTTGTCAGGAGGCAGTGGTGAGCCAATTCCTGTCCTCTCAGGAAAGACCCGTCTTCAGAGCTTTCTTGGTATTTGGCCACCCTTACATCTGTAGGTACCAAGAAAGACTGACTCTATCCTTGGTAAATCAAAACAAGTGAGCCCACTGGGACTGGGACTGGAACTGGCTCTGGGTGCCTCACTTCAGAGAGTTCCATCACCAAGGAAGTGAGGTGAGGTCACTTCCTTCAGGAAATGAATGAGGTCACTGCCTTGGCCACCACTTTGTCCTAACAGTTGCTTCCTAGGGTCTCAGGAAAAGGGGGCTGCCCCTATTTCCTGTGACACTTTCACAATTTAGAATGGTATAGAAACCATAGGCACCTGGGAACAGCTCTCCACACAGGCCTGGTTTGATACATCTTCCTTACATTAAGAAGAGATAGGCTGATTCAGACACATCTTTTCATCCTGATCGGGTTGTTTGCAAAGGAGGATGACTTTTGCTGTCTCAAGTCCTTCATACCTGCCTATGTCTTCTCCATGGATCATTTCTGCATGGATTTTGAGGTACTCAGCAGATGGAAGATCTCCTAACTTCCTGTATTGTAATACCAACATTGACCCTGCTCTTCTGTAAAGTGAGATTGAGTGAACAGTGTATGGTTAGGGTTAATAGCATGTTCGATTTGGGTTAGGAAACATTTTGCTGGATGAATAATGATATTGGGAATCTGCGATATTTATAAGAATATAGAGGTGAAATATAAGTATGAAAACAGAAATCTAGGAAATATTTGAAGCCCTGAAGGATTTGGGCCCTTGATTGGGATCCTTAGCTTGAATTATGTTCTGCACCGAGGTCTCAGTTAAATCGATATACAATGGCATAGGACCTTGTACCTCAGATGATTGAATGTAGAAGAGAACATCCAGTCAAAAAGGGATAGTCTGTAGGATTAGGAAGATAGTCAGTAGGTTTAGGAGGAAGAGTGAGTCTAGGATTTGGACCAAAAGTTCTTTAGCAATAGGGTTTCGGTTAGAGAGTGAATATAAATTACACCCCATGTGAAGAGTCAGGCACAATGATGAACTGGGGAAAATATGTAGGAAAGCAGAAATCAATAGAGACATTAGGAAATCAGGCAAAGCATGAAGTGAGTAAAAGGATTAGACATTTTCAACATATATATAATATATACAATATATAATATATACAATATATAATATATACAATATATATAATATATAATCTTAAGAAGAAACAAATATGTAGTCACCAATAGGATTGACATTTGAGAGCATTAGGCAACCTGGACATGGATGTTTTTAGTAATCCATGTTCACTTTCCATTGAGGCTTTGGTACAATCTTAAGTGTGACCTTTGCATTTTGTGTCCAGAATATTACTGTGATAATATGTATATGTAGATCAGGTGACATGACTATTTCTTCCACCATTTCTGGGAGCAATATTTTGAAAACTTATAAATTAGTACTGGGGATACTAATAGGTTTACCCTGTGTTGATGAATATAGAGATGATGCATTAACAGACCATACTGTGAATAAATTATATAACTGGTTCCAAATTTAAATAATGGATTGTATTGATATCTGAAAATATATAGGAAATCTTATATTGATATGAATACATTTATTCCAACCAGTTATATACATAATGGTAATATTAGGGTTACCGTTTATGATGAATAGTGTGTGAGTTTTACTTCAAAAATGATTATGGAATCGAAAATAATGTGTTTAGAAAGAAGTCTACTGAAAAGACCAGTCAAGAAACATGGAGGAATGTATGTGTTCCGAAGGAGGAAGTGATTGAAAGTGAACCAAATGTTTATAAATTTGTGAACTTGTGAATGAAAGGATATATCTTTTGATGTCCATAAACTGAAGAAATAATAACGTGCCAGGTTTGAATAAAAATGAACTTTAACAAACAAATCATATCCCATAGGAATCTACTTGCATTGATGTTAAACTGGGTCAGTTACTGTAGAAATATTAGGATTTGTAAGCACCATTCCCTGAAGTTAGTTTTCAGTACTAGGAAACAAATATGTATTTCAGTGGATGTATATTTCTGAGAATAATCTTGTGAAAATTTGATTAAAAATCCACATACAGGAACATGAATGAATTTAGGCAGTAAATAATAAGACACATATATTTCATATTTTGGAAAATCTGGAGACTATATATATATATATATATATATATATATATATATATATATATATACACACACACACACACAAACACACACATTATAATGAAGCAATATATATGCCAATCGAAATTCATCATGAAAAATAACTCATCCGCATATCCAAAAATATTCATTTTACTGAACATGGTTGTATGTATAATGTTGTTCATCTAGGAAGCTCACCCATGGGTTGAATTTTCAGTTTCAACAGCATTTAGGAGGAGTGGTCTCTTCTCAAAATTTGTATCTGCCAAGTCAGCCACCTCACAAGAATGTACGTGTGAAACCAGGTAGGATTCTATTTGTGCATATAAAAATACATGTTCTTAATAGGCTACAGAGAAAGGGAGACAGGAATTCACATATTTCTTAACTTTAAGAACACATGGAGAATTATTTCAACAAATAATTGACTAGATTTATAACTCCTACCTTATATCATGCAAAAGGCAAGTCCAACTATACACCATGCCTCTTCTGAACTGCTTGTATTTCTATTCAGTTTGGGTTATTTTTCTCATCATACTAGTATTAGTAGTCAGAGTCTAGTAGGGTATGGGTTAGTGTCAGGGATTCAGTATTTTGAATGGAAAATTGGAAAATGAATCCAATGTGTATGCAAATATGTGCTACACAAAAATCTTCCAACTCTCATCCAGAACAATGCCTTCACATTACCTTCGCCCCAAGTAAGTCACAATTAGAGGAGAAGAGTTAGAAAATCTGTGAATACATATCTGGAATGGAAAATGCTCAGGAGTTCAAAACCTTGGAGGTGGTAGAGGATTTTCCAAAAGTAAGTGACATGGTAAACACTCCACAAACATGGAGCTCTGCTGGCCTAAACTCTTCTTGAAAAACTGCCTCTGAGGTTGGGCACTTGAAATGTATGTTGTTGTCAGGAGATTTAGGTTAATTTTTAGTGAGACCATCAAAGCTGGGTCTGCATCTATGTGATCTGGAGGACATGGTTTCTTATTTTCCAATGAAAATGAGGCAGCAGTGCTGAATTCTCTCTTTGTAGGTAAACTGTGGCCACTGGGAGGTAAGTGTCTCCCTGTGTGGATTGTGAAGCCATTTGGTCATCCTCGACTTTTTGTGGTGGTTCTTGCTGCTGCACTGGGAGTTTGGTATTTGCTTCACAAAATACAAGGAGTTCAACTGGGACACAGTGCTGGAGGGAGTTCTGTCACGTGTGGTGGGTCAGGGTCTGCAGTAGAATGCACCAACCAGGCTTCTATCCCACATAGCTTGCCCCCTTGACCATAGCAACCTGATTCTAAATATTGCCAGGAAACCTCTCCATATAACAAGATGCCTTTATAGAGAAGGGTCTGCTGGCTGCACCATGTCTGTCTCAAGCCATTTGAAAGTCAATGGCAGATCCACATGGCCCCACCACAGATGTTTTATCACACACCTGCACATCACTGTTCTAGGCCCACTACTCAGCTGTCTCCAACTTACTTCCATCTCTGTTCTACACCATTTTCATGAAACCCAGTCAATCAAGGCACTGTCTGGTATACTCATGATCAGCAACAGGACATCCAACCGTTCTCCAGTGCCACCTGGTCATGGGAATTTCAAAAATTTCATGATATTTATGTAGCCATTTTTCAAGCATGAAGTTGGAGGCACTGTGGGTTTCATGAACCATTAAATGTTGAGGAAGCTCATTTCAATGAAACTCTGGTGAACTCTCATAGGCAAGGCTTCCCAAAGAGTGGCCAAAAGGTCACATGAAGCCAGGCCCATTGAGGTCTACAATGTGAGATCCATGTGTTTTTTGACTCTCAACTATGGCTGCCAAGTCTTTCAGAATAAAATCATGTGATATCCTGGCTGAGATTCCCAGTAATCTTTGGAATGCCTCCCTGGGCCTAGATCTCAGTTTCCAAGGGCGACTCTCATGCATGGCCTCCTGAAATCCCAACACAATTCATGGCCATACTTCTCTGAGGTCAGTTCCAGAACTCATTCTCTAAGGGGAATCACACCAGAGTTCAAGCTCAGTTGGACCCAGTCATCTCTTCCAACTGCCACACAAATGACCAGAATTAAAACCAAAACACTCCCACATGGCACTCATCTTCTTCCATATAGACAGTCCTCATAACCTCTGGCTGGAGTTTTCCATGAGGGGCGCAGCCCAAGACAGTGCCCAAAATAAGCTCCATTTCCCCTCATTTCCCTAAAGTCAGGGTGGCCAGGACACCCTTCCTGTGAACCAGGAGTGATCAAATAGGCCTGCCATTAATACTGCTCCACTTCTCCACTTTGAGGCCTTCTTACTGTGGGGTTTAGATTCTTCTTTCTTTAAAATTTTTTGGAAATTTAATTGGAAAGTTAAAAAAATTGTATTCCAGAATATTAAATTTCTTATGGAGAAGCCTTCATCTTGTTTGTGAAGGAAACCTTGATGCCTTGCCAATCTGGTTATATGGAGACACTCAAAATTTTCTGTTACATACTACATGGATGAATGGCTACAGCACATAGTTTTTTTAAAACTGAAAGGCAGATAACAGCAAGTAAGATAACAAATAAAAGACAGTTTTATTAAAAAATAAAGTTGTAAAATGACTCAAATATTGGAAATTCAGTTCCTTTTTTTTGGTTGTTCAAAACATTTTAAAGCTCATGATATATCATCTTTCATACATTTGACTCAATTGGGTTATGAACTCCCATTTTTACCCCAAATACAAATTGCAGAATCACATCAGTTACACACTCACGTTTTTACATAATAGCATATTAGTGATTGTTGTATTCTGCTACCTTTCCTATCCTCTACTATCCCCCTCCCCTCCCCTCCTATCTTCCCTCTCTACCTCATCTGCTGTTGTTCAATTCTCTCCCTTGTTCCCCCCCTTTCCCCTCACAACCACTTATATGTAATTCTGTGTAAAATTGAGGGTCTCCTACCATTTCCATATGCTTTCCCTTCTCTCTCCTTTTCTCTCCCCCCACTCGTCTTTGATTAATGTTAATCTTTTCCTCATGCTCTTCCTCCCTGTTCTATGCTTAGTTGTTCTCTTTATATCAAAGAAGACATTTGACATTTGTTTTTTAAGGATTGGCTAGCTTCGCTTAGCATAATCTGCTCTAAGGCCATCCATTTCCCTGCAAATTCTATGATTTTGTCATTTTTTAGTGCTGCGTAATACTCCACTGTGTATAGTTGCCACATTTTTTTATCCATTCCTCTATTGAAGGGCATCTAGGTTGGTTCCACAGTCTAGCTATTTTGAATTGTGCCACTATGATCATTGATGTGGCAGTATCCCTATAGTGCACTCTTTTAAGATCCTCAGGGAATAGTCCGAGAAGGGCAATAGCTGGTTCAAATGGTGGATCCATTCCCAGCTTTCCCAGGAATATCCATACTGCTTTCCAAATTGGAATCACAAATTTACAGTCCCACCAGCTGTGTACAAGTGTACACTTTTCCCCACATACTTGCCAACACTTATTGTTGTTTGACTTCATAATGGCTGCCAATCTTACTGGAGTGAGATGGTATCATAGGATGGTTTTGACTTGCATTTCTCTGACTGCTAGTGATGGTGAGCATTTTTTCATGTACTTGTTGATTGATTGTATGTCATCCTCTGTGAAGTGAAGTGTCTGTTCATGTCCTTGGCCCATTTGTGGATTGGGATATTTGTTATCTTATTGTTTAAATTTTTTGAGTTCTTTGTATATTCTGGATACTAGGGCTCTATCTGAAGTGTGAGGGGTAAAAATTTGTTCCCAGGATGTAGGCTCTCTATTTACCTCTCTTATTGTTTCCTTTGATGAGAAAAAAACTTTTTAGTTTAAGTAAGTCCCATTTGTTTATTCTTGTTATTAACTCTTGGGCTATGGCTTCCTATTAAGGAATTTGGACCCCGATCCCACAGTATGTAGATCGTAGCCAACTTTTTCTTCTATCAGATGCAGTGTCTCTGATTTGATATCAAGCTCCTTGATCCATTTTGAGTTAACTTTTGTGCATGGGAAGAGAAAGGGATTCAGTTTCATTTTGTTGCATATGGATTTCCAATTTTCCCAGCACCATTTGCTGAAGATGCTATCTTTCTCCATTGCATGTTTTTAGCCCCTTTATCAAATATAAGAAAGTTGTAATTTTGTGGATTGGTTTCTGTGTCCTCTATTCTGTACCATTGCTCTACCTGCCTGTTTTGGTACCAATACCATGCTGTTTTTGTTACTATTGCTTTGTTGTACAGTTTGAACTCTGGTATTGCTATACCTCCAGATTCACACTTCCTGATTAGAATTGCTTTTGCTATTCTGGGTCTTTTGTTTTTCCATATGAATTTCATGATTGCTTTATCTATTTCTACAAGAAATGTCATTGGGATTTTGATTGGCATTGCATTAAACCTGTAGAGAACTTTGGGTAATATCACCATTTTGATGATGTTAGTTCTGCCTATCCATGAACAGGGTACATTTTTCCATCTTCTAAGACCTTCTTCTATCTCTCTCTTTAGGGTTCTGTAGTTTTCATTATATAAATCTTTCACCTCTTTTGTTTGGTCGATTCCCAAGTATCTTATTTTCTTTGAGGATATTGTGAATGGAGTGGTTTTCCTCATTTCCATTTCAGAAGTTTTGTTGCTGATATACAGGAATGCCTTTGATTTATGCGTGTTGATTTTATATCCTGCCACTTTGCTGAATTCATTTATTAACTCTACCAGTTTCTTTGTAGACCCTTTTGGGTCTGTTAAATATATTATCATGTCATCCACAAATAGCGATAATTTAAGTTCTTCTTTTCCTATTTTTATGCCTTTAATTTATTTTGTCTGTCTAATTGCTCTGGCTAGTATTTCAAGAAGTAAATTGAATAGAAGTGGTGATAGAGGGCATCCCTGTCTTGTTCCAGATTTTAGAGGGAATGCCTTCAGTTTTTCTCCATTTAGGATGATGCTAGCCTGAGGTTTAGCATATATAGCTTTTACCATGTTGAGGTAAGTTCCTGTTATCCCTAGTTTTTCTAGTGTTTTGAACATAAAGGGATGCTGTACTTTGTCAAATGCTTTTTCTGCATCTATCAAGATGATCATATGGTTCTTGTCTTTAAGTCTATTGATGTGGTGAATAGCATTTATTGATTTCCGTATATTGAACCAGCCTTGCATCCCAGGGATGACTCCTACTTGATCATGGTGCACAATTTTTTTGATACACTTTTGTATTCGATTCGCCAGGATTTTATTGAAAATTTTTACATCCAAGTTCGTTAGATATATTGGTCTGTAGTTTTCTTTCTTTGAAGTGTGTTTGTCTGCTTTCGTGATCAGGGTGATGTTGGCCTCTTAGAATGAATTTGGAAGAGGTCCTTCTTTTTCTATTTCTTGAAATAGCTTGAAAAGTATTTGTATTAATTCTTCTTTGAAGGTTTTGTAGAACTCCACTGTATGCCCATCCGGTCCAGAGCTTTTTTTGGTTGGTAGTCTTTTGATGGCTTCTTCTTTTTCTTCCTTTGTTATTGGTCTGTTTAAATTGTGTGTGTCTTCCTGACGCAATATGTACAGATCGTATGACTTAAGAAATTTATCAATATC
>NW_026692366.1:0-2016 GCF_021218885.2 Marmota monax | reverse complement strand
TTCATTCCTTTATGATCAGAAAAAAATCATGGTATTATCTCCACCCCTTTATATTTACTGAGGGTTGCCCTATGGCATAATATATGGTCTATTTTTGAGAAGGATCCATTTGCTGCTGAGAAAAAAATATATCCACTTGATGATGGTTGATATATTCTATATATGTCAGTTAAGTCTACGTTATTGATTGTGATATTGAGTTCTATAGTTTCTTTATTCAAATTCTGTTTGGAGGATCTGTCCAATGGTGAGTGAGGTGTGTTGAAATCACCCATAATTATTGTGTTGTGGTCTATTTGATTCTTGAACTTGAGGAGAATTTGTTTTATGAATGTCGCAGCACCATTACTTGGTGCGTAAATATTGATAATTCTTATGTCTTGTTGGTGAATGGTTCCTTTTAACAGTATATAATGTCCTTCCTTATCCCTTTTGATTAAATTAGTCTTGAAGTCGATTTTAATCTATATGAGGATGTCCACCCCTGCTTGCTTACGAGGACCGTGCACATGGTATATTTTTTTCCCAACCTTTCACCTTCAGCCTGTGTATCTCTTTTCCATTCAGATGTGTCTCCTGGAGGAAACATATTGTTGGATTTGTTTTTTTTTAATCCAAGTTACAAGCCTATGTCGCTTTATTGGAGAGTTTAAGCCATTAATGTTTAGAGTTACTATTGATATATGGTTTGTACTGCCACCCATGTTTGATTATTCATCAATTTTTTAAATTTAGTTTGTTTCTCCATGATTAGCTTTCTGCCTGCCCTCTGTCATTACCGAGGCAGTTCCCACTGATGGTTTTGGTTGTTGATTTTCATTTCTTCCTCGTGTAGGGTTTTGCTCAAGATGCTTTGCAATTCTGGTTTTCTGGCTGCAAATTCTTTTAGCTTTTGTTTATCATGAAAGATTTTTATTTCGTTGTCGTACCTGAAGCTTAATTTTGCTGGATACAGAATTCTTGGTTGGCATCCATTGTCTTTCAGTGTTTGAAATACGTTGTTCCAGGATCTTCCCTCTTTCAGCATCTGTGATGAAAAATCCATTGTTAACCTTTTTGGTTTACCCCTGAATGTAATCTGCCTCCTTAATATTTTCTCTTTGTTCTGTATATTGGATATCTTCATAACAATGTGTCTTGGCATTGGTCTACTGTGATTTTGTGTGCTCGGTGTCCTGTATGCATCTACAATTTGTATATCCATTTCCTTTTTTATTTCCGGAAAGTTTTCTGTAATTATTTCATTCAGCAGGTTACTCATTCCCTTGGTTTGAATCTCTGTACCTTCCTCTATCCAGATGACTCATAAGTTTGGTTTTTTTATGTTATCCCATATCTCTTGGATGTTTTTCTCATGGTTTTTTTACCAGCCTTTTTTTGTTGGCTAGACTCTTTTCAACATGATATATTTTGTCTTCATTATCTGACATTCTGTCTTCTACTTGCTCCACTCTGTTAGTGATATTCTCAATTGAGTTTTTAATTTGGTTTATCGTTTCCTGCATTTCTAGAATTATTGTTTGATTTTTTTATAATCTCTACCTCCTGATAAAAATGCTTAACTTCTTCTTTTATCTGTTTATGTAATTCATTTTCAATGTGTTCTTTCACTGTTTGGATTTGCTGTCTCGTATCCTCTTTAAGGTTCCATTCCATCTGTCTAAGGTATTCCTTGAGTTCTTTATATGACCATTATTCTGATGAGTCTAGGTCCTCCTGAATATTTAGGCTGTCTTTCATTGTTTGTACTCTTTTTTCTTCCTTGCTTTTTTATGCTGCTCATGTTACTTCTTGTTCTGTTTGACTGCTGAGTTACTGCTTACTCTTATAAATTTATTTGATGCTTGGGAGGAAAGATATTAGAAGGGAAGGGAAGAAGTCACTAAAGAGAATGAGAGTAGGCAGGTAGAATTCAAGGAAGGGGGAATAAGAAAATTGAAAATAAATGAAAAGACAAAAGAAAAAAATAGAAAATAAAGAAAGAAAGAAAATTTTTTTAAAATAATAATGATAATT